>NC_143582.1:32789027-33089027 GCF_048544385.1 Mastigoproctus giganteus | reverse complement strand
AAAAATATGTGTAAAAAAAATTCGTGTAAAAAAAGACATTGTATTTATGGAAGAAAAGAAGATTGGTTCCGGATCTAAAAAAATCAGTAAAAATAATTAAAAAAAAACACATAAAAATATTCGTTTTAAGCTTATTATTTTATTTAAACAAAATACACATGTAATAATATGTAATTAAAATGTATTAAAATAAATTTGTATGCATATGAAATGAAAAAAAATTCTTCATGAACAAAAAAAATCTGTTTTACACATAACAAGATTTTATTCATTTTCACTTTCTGATAATAAACATAGTACGCATATGTTTGCGTACGACTGGAATATCACTGCCATCACTACAAATGCTGTGGACATAGTCTTCTTCCTCTATTAATGAAATTCTTTCTGTGATCTCTTGAGCAAAATCAGCATGAGTCTCCTCTGGTGCTGATGTTTCACCGGTTTTACGAACGAATTCAGTTATTAATCGTTGTGTTCGTGTTTTGGTTAGGCCGTTATATAATTCTCTGTAAGAGGCTGTCAACAACTTCAGTTCACGTTGAAACTTCCCAGCGCGTTCCTCATTAGGGTCATTTTTGACAAAATGATTACCTAATTTTCTGGCCAGTTCCAGACCTTCTTTTATTAAATCTGCATTTAGAACAGGATCATTTTCTTCATTATCACTACGTTCTGTGGGATAAGGAGTCCCAAGGACAACCTCTAATATTTCATCTTCGCTTAGGGCTTTGTCGGTTAACAATTCATCAATATCTTCAAACGATAGATCATCGAATCCTTCTCCACCAATTTTGTGTGCCATTGTAATGATGTTGGGAAATTCGGTCGTATTAGGGATGATGGGATCTTTGCTTTTTACACATTGTGGCCAAACCGCTTTCCAACAAGCATTTAAAGTTGCTGGTAATCCAACTTGATTGATACAATCCATAATTGAGAATTTCTTCCACACATCAATGATTGTTAGTGTTTCATCATTCAGTTTGTCCAAAACGTGTTGGAATGTTCGTTTTACGTAGTATGTTTTAATTGTCGCAATTATACCTTGGTCTAGCGGTTGTATCAAAGATGTAGTATTAGGTGGCAGAAATAAAATTTGTACGTTTGGGTGTTCCAAGACAGGATGGCCGGGTGCATTGTCAAGAATCAGAAGAACTTTAAATTCGAGACCTTTCAAATTCATATAACGTCTGACTTCTGGGACGAAACATTTGTTGAACCATTCTGTAAAAATAGTAGTGGTCACCCTGGCCTTCTTGTTTGCCATCCAGTGAACAGGCAGTTTATTGATATCTACACCTTTCATTGAACGTGGGTTTAGGGCTCGATTTACCAGCAGTGGTTTCAACATACGATCTCCTGAAGCGTTGGAGGAAAATAATAAGGTCACGCGATCCTTAGCTACCTTAAAACCACCAGCAGTTTTCTGCGATTTGGCTACATACGTTCTGTTGCATTCGTTTCCAGAAGAAACCAGTTTCATCTGCATTCCACACTTGATCAGGAGTGTATCCTCCATCTTCAATAATTTTTGCAAGTTCCTGCTGGAATACTTTAGCAGCCGATTCATCTGCAGATGCAGTTTCACCTTTAATTTTTATATTATGAAGAGCATTCCTTTTAAGAAACCCTGTCATCCAACCTGTACTCGCAGAAAATTCATACTTTCTGTTTAACTGAGATGAAATGCTTGGCTCCTTTTCTTTAATCTGTCTGTAAATTCTTAGTGCTGTTTGCTTGATGGCATTTCCATCTACTGGTACTCTTTTTTGTGACTGATCTTCTATCCATATTACCAGAGCCTTTTCCATTTTTTCCTTGACAATCTCTTGTATATGATGATGAATTAACACTTACTTTTGTTCCAGAACATACCGACTTCCTAATTGCAGCTTCATTTTTCTTAATAGTTCTTACGGTAGCTTCATGTACACCAAAATGCTTTCCTAGAGACGTAGCCACTTGTCCAGTTGCGAGACGATCTAAAATTTGAATTTTAAGTTCCAAAGAAATCGTTTTCCTTTTCATTTTGGTAATAGGCGAATTATTCGACATTATATAAGGGCTACCGAAAAATATCTCAGTTATAATTAATAAAAAAAGGTATGAAAAATTTGTAAACTTACAATTTATTGACTATTGGCAAAATTAATAAATTTATATGTGCACAAATTTCACTAAAGATTTTTTCACTTTGAAATAGAGCTTACTACTACATGTCTTCCGAAGGTACAATACCGTAAATGTGCACCAAATTCAATAAAAACGTTGATGATTCATAGATACCTAGACGTACACATTGGTAAGCAAAAGCACGCGTTTCAAAACGCACACACTAGCTGTTATCCAATCTATTGGTGCGTGTAATATAGAAATGATACTAATATGCCACAAATAAAAAAAAAATTCTTACAATTTAGGCAAAAAAAAATTCATAGAAATCGTGTTAAATCAAAATGACTCGCGTAAAAAGAGAATGAAATATTTATTTTGAATTCGTGTTAAATCAAATTCGTGTAAAAAAAGTTCGTGCAAAAACAGAATTAGGTGTACTTGAAATCTAGAATGGTGTATTTTTGTTAGTATTTTGTTAACAAAAGTGTATTTTTGTTAACTTTTGGAATGTAACCCCCCTTTTTGTACTTTTTCTTAGTCCCATATAACACAGTTTCGCACAACACAACATTTTATAGGAATCTAAATAGTGTTATATGAGGGTTACCTGTATATATATATATATATATTATGTGAGGTAAAAGTAATAAAAATAATTAAATATGGCTATGTAGCTATCATTAGAGGCAGCAAATGCACATCCTCCACATGATGCCTAATTATATCTGATAATTAAAATAAATATGATATTTAAATAAAATCATTGCCGTACTACTGGCTGATGATTTTATTTAAATATCATATTTATTTTAATTATCAGATATATATATATATACACACACACACAGGCAGTTCTCACTTTACAATTTCACGGGTTTACCAGGTTTTTTTTTTCCAAGTATCAACAAAATCAAAAATATGAACATTAAATTGCAAAAAAAAAAAAAAAAAAAAAGAGAATGTGAAACATTCATAAATACCACATTTCAAACCACGGTCGTAGCTATACAATACAGTGTACCCTGCTATACGATATTAATCCATTCCAGAGACACCATCGTATCGTGAAAATACGATACGATACGATGGTGTCGTATCGTATTTTCACGATACGATGGTGTCTCTGGAATGGTATCGTGAAAATATCGTAATGTGAACCCAATAACACATTGTTTTTCGGTAATTTGTTCCACGACCTCGGAAGTTGAAATTTTCACTATATAAAACACTAAAAGGTCATTTTTAAAGTGTAAATTGCATTAATTACCAATTCAAATCATTAAAATGTACTACCCCTTCATCGTTATCATATGTACCATTATAAGAATCAATTCTGAACGCCTTTGTGATATTTTTCTAAAGCACATTTCTGGAAGTCATGACCAGAAAACAATTTGCACTTTCCGGTTTATTTCCTGTTAGTGCATCTAATTATAAATGGTAGTAAACTTGATGTGATTGCATTTGTGCAAATACCAATAGCTGGAGTTGTGTGGTTTTTTCACATTATGGTGAAACATTCTTCCCCTTTACTGAAATCTTCAATCGTATAAAAAACATAAATAAAATTACAGAATCTACTCTTCATTCCTTTTTTTAAGCTTTGCAAACTTGTTACTCCGCACAAATCACGTTAGTTGCAATTTGTGCGTTCCGTTAAAAAAAGCTTATGCATGCTATTGAAATTTATAAAGAAAAGAGAAGATTATCTTGAAAACAAATGCCTCTTGATGCATTTCTGAAGAAGATGACTCCTTGTGCAACAAACCAACAAGTGCTGAGTCAATAATGAGTGATCAACAAGTGTGCATTTAGTCGATGACGATATGACTTACAAATGTTAAAGAATGTTAAGAATGTTTATTCAAACATTCTTTAACATTTGTAAGTCATAAATAATTTCTTTATTATTATAATTTGCTTGATTTTACAGGCTACATTTTCATTTCTTTGCATAAATCAATCATTGTTTAAACAAACTAATTAGCTAACAAATTTCATTGTTGAGAACGTAATCTCTATTTTTAACATTATGTCTATGGGAAATAAATTCCCATTTTACGAGCAGTACTAGGAACAAATTAACTCGTAAAGTCGAGAACTACCTGTGTATATATATATATATATATATAAAAATCTAGATATTTAACATTTATTACATTTTGCTTAAAAAACTGTTTAGACCAGAGTTAGCATAGGCATACGATGCAAAAAAGGAAGCTTATGCAGCATCAGCCAAAAAAAAAAGGAAAAAACCTCCCATTTCACTCATCTATTCACTACAAATGCTTATCCAGCTCAGCCTTAAATTTATTTAAGCTATCAACTTCCACAACAAGAGATGGCAGTCGGTTCCAGCAATCAACTACCTGTTGGCTAAGGCCAAATTTCTGCACACCTATTCTACAACTGTCTTTTTCTCAGTTTGAATCTATGCCCTCTTAGCAAGAGAAAAATCCCATCAGCATTGAGCTTGCTCAACCCATTCAAGGCCTTAAAAACCTCAATCAGATCACTTCGCATGTGCCTAGTCTCCAGGCACTGCAATCTGCAGTATCTTGGTAAGAGCACCCCTTTGTTCCCCTCACCAATCTTGTTGCCCTTCTTTGTAATCATTCTAGCAACTCTACATACCTCCTAAAATGAGGCCTCCAGACCTGTACACAGCATTAAAGTTGTGGCCTGACCATTGCCTTGTACAACGGGATAATCACTTCCTTGTCCCTGTTAGCAAAATTCCTATATATCATTGACAAGACTCCGTGACCTGCTCTAGCAGCCTGTCTGCATTGCTAAGGAGAACTACATATCTGACTGCACAATTATCCTCGGGTCTTTTTCACTCTCCACTTCCCTGAGTGTAATACCACACAGTCGATATGTTTCTCTTGGGTTACTGCTATCCATATGCAGTACTTTACATTTGTCAATATTAAACTTCAGTAGCCCCTTCTCAGCCCATTTGCCCAACTTATCTAGATCCAGTTGCAGTAGCATACTGTCATTAACAAGCCTGCCAACCTTTGTATCATCTGCAAACTTGGACATTAAGCCTGATATACCTTCATCAATATCACTGATGAATGTACAAAACAATGGACCCAGCACCGAACCCTGGGGAACTCCACTAATAACAACAGTTCATGAAGAGCAGTGTCCACTGATTACCATGCTCTGTCGTCTCCCACTCAACCATCCCTTTATCCATTGTAGTAACTTGCCCTTAATGTCATACCACTCCAATTTGTACAGCAGTCTTCCGCGTGCAACGGTATGAAAAGCTTTCCTGAAATCGAAGTATAATTCGAATAGAAGCCATGCAAGAATTACTTTTGCCTCTGCTTGCGCCCAGTTAATTTTTTAGTCTGTGTATTTCCCCCCCTAGCTACTTTCCGATCCACTTAACACTACCTCGATAGCATCAGCAAATATTCTTTGAGTTAGTCATAATCTATTATTCTTTTACATACAATAGATGCACATACATCTGGTAATAACACTGAGCAAAGGCCAAGTGTCAGTGTCGCCAGATATATGAACATTATCAATTTTTAAAACCTAATACGAGACTGCTCCACTGATAAAATATACAGATCTTCAATTACTGTAGAAACATTACAGTATTCTAACAGGACTTTGAAGCAATGTTGACATTACTAATTGTAGTAGTTTCACTACTCGCTTTGGGAAAGTTTCTCATACATAACACTAAGCCTCAAATTTAAAAACAAACAATAATAAATATATAAATGCCTTTATCAAAATTATAAATTAAAAATGATGCTACAACACAAAGCTTTGCTGCAACTTCCAAAACAGCACATTTCAATGTGCCAGTGACATTTACACTATGATATGACTGGACAGTTTGCTGATAATCAGAACTCTATTAAGTGCCTCTCATTGGTTATACTTCATAATCGATGCCTACTATTATTCAAACTGCACATGCATTCTTAGAATATGAGAAAATGATGTTTTGGGAAAGTTTCCTATGGCCATTGCTTCAACAGCTACTACAGAAAAGTTTGATGAGGTGTAATTTTTGAAAGCCTGCTTATTTTTAAAGTTTATAGGAAACATCTGAAATAACAGTAGATGTGCATACATTATGTAGTTTTATTGTCATCAAGAAATGAGCTGCTTCAGAAAATTCAATGACTGTTCTGTGGTCATGTATAGCATTCCATTAAGTATGGGACTGAAAGTAATACCTACATTTGATTTTGATTTTTTTTTTTTTTTTTTTTTGTAAAATTCCAGAATTTTGAACATATAAACCCCACTCAAATGTAAAGTTTTACTATACATGGTAATTTATATCAACACAAAATTATATACAAGCATCTACTGAACTAATACATGCTATGGGTCATATAGTCATTTGATTCTTAATTTTTAACAGAAAAAGGAAAGCACCAAACATATTAGAGCCACATTATTAGAGTGAGCATATTAATCTGAAAACACACTTGTAGGCAATTCCTATAACCCACTTTTAGATTCCAGAACATTGATGCCAAAGTTATGATTGTTCAGTTTATTTATTTTCAGTGACAAAGTTTCAAATTATAAATTAGACCCAACAAAACATAGCCCACTAAAGATGGGGGGGGGACATGGCATTCATGTCATGAAGTAAAATTTCATAACATGCAACACAAAATAAATAACATCTTACTAAATCCTCTCGAACATACAGGATTAGAAAGATGTTATGTTACAGGCATAATATTTGTACATGTAACATGCATGAATATATAAGATACATTATAACATACCAAAGTAGTATCTTCATTACAAGCATCATCGGCTGCCCTTTCATCAGCAACCAAAGACTGAAAGAAGTACCAAAGAAAGTGTTTAAAATTCTGACTTCCCTGATTATATTTATTTTTCTGGCATTCATATATTTTAAATTAGAGTGACCAGAAATGCCTCTTTTGTATGTCTTATCATCTTCAGAGGATTTGTTCAATAAGTCTCATAATCCATAGTTATCTAATAACTAATATAATAAATCAATCAATCTAAATCCTTATTTAGCATTAGCAGTGGCAAATGATATAAGAAAGCAAGCCTATAGAGCGTTAGCCAAAAAAAAAAAAAAAAAAAAAACATGACACCTCCCATTTCACCTATTCATTACCTCTAATAGTTTGCCTAGTTCTTCTTTGAATTTATTTAAACTATCAACTTCCACAACAACAACAAATGGAAATTTGTTCCAACAATCAACTACCCGTTGGCTAAAGGCAAACGTGCGCATTGCTTCTGCAACTGTCCTTCCTCAATTTGAATTTTCACCCCCTCATGTGTATGGTCTAAGCAAGAGAAAGAATCCCATTAGCAGTGAACTTTTTCAGTGCATTCAAAGCCTTAAAACCTCAATTTTTAGATCACCTTGCAAGTACCTAGTCTCCAGATGCTGCAATTTGCAGAACTGAAGCCTTTCTTGGTAAGGGCACTTTTTTTTTTTTTTTTTTTTTTAATTAAAAATGTGCTGCAACTAAATGAACAGCTGGGACAAAAGTTGCAATAGGAAAAATGCTTTTAATTAGAAAACTAGCACTTTTTAACTGTATCCTAATTATCAAATTATATTGGTTTTGGGCCTTGGTCATCTGATCACTCTAATTTAAATATCTTGATCAAAGCCTCTTAAATCTACTTACTCTTTCATACAAAGTATGGCCACAAGTCACGACTTTTTTGATGGGTAAGCATCAACTCTTGTTGAATACACAAAAATAATATAATTATTTTGTGCTTAAATTTATAATAATCCAAATTTAGTATGATTAATGCTCAAAATGGTGACATTTAGTCAATCCATAACACAACTATTTTTTTTTTTACCATGTTTTGGCAAACTTGAGTACATTAACACTGCACTGATCTCCTTAATAAGAGCAATATGTGCACAGCTATATTAAATCTTAAATATACAGGCACTTATGTTTCATCATAAACAAACATTACTCGTTACTACACTTTTATTTCTCTTAAATAATGCCAAACGGGGGGGGGGGGATTCTGCGGAGATTAATTCTAGTGACCTTGACAGAAAATTTTTCATCTGAATAACACAGTATAACATGAAAATACTTCAGCAGAACATACCGTCCTACATGTTATAAACATCTTTTTCTTGTGGATATGCAAAATCATTTAAATTAGCATGTTAATTACCATAACTGTGTGCAATTGAGTAACTGACAGTTGTTTAAATTGAGCAGTTAAATCTCCTAGAGTTTTTTGAGGGGAGAGATATCATCTAAAGAGTGCTTGGACCTTTTCCCTTATGGGTATAATTATTCTAAACTTGTATCTATGCTTGTTAATGTGAAAATGAAAACTGACTTTTCAGACCAAACATTTAGTAGGGCAAACTGCTGTTGTCATTCACCACATGAAACTTTTATACAAATTTCATATGCTATTAAAGCCACCTTCATTCAAGGTCTGGAGTGATTTGGATGTAAAAGTAGTTGAATCCAGTAATCATTAAAATCATTCTCATGGTGGTTCTCAATAACTTTAATTCAGTGGAAAGTCTCCAAGTCAACAATGTAGAATTCACTGAATGGCTTTCCACATATTACCAGTATTAGCTTCATCTACAATTGTTTCTACCACAGTACCTATATCAAAAGTGTATTTTATAAACTGTGGATACTGCAAATGACAGAATAACATTTGTCTTTTCAATGTATAACTTTTACACTTCTGTATATATACAACTTTATTATTTCATTATCATTCACTTAATAGGCTTTTTCATCATCTGAATAAAATTGAGGTATCCTGAAACATAAGATGCAAACATTACAAATATTTGTAAAAAATATTATGATAAAAATGAAGTGTCTTGTGACTTGTGTCCTACTCTGTATATGAAATGTAACTATATCAAGTAAAACACATGCAATGCTTTTCATGCAATACATCAAATGCAATTATAATAACTTAATTTTGGTACAGTGCAAAGATTTAAGTTAAGCAGATAACATTTTTAATTACAAAGAAACTTAAATATTAGACCTTAACTTTTTCTTTTTAGAATGAAATTTCTCTTACATATGAGCAACTAAATAAGTACAAGTAAAATTTAAAGGTAACTAAAGAGAAATCTTATGTAATAAGACATTTGTGGTAGGGAGCTTTCACTTTAGATATTGAGGCTAGGCTAACGTAACAAGCACATAATATATTTAAAACTCTACTATACTATATGCAAATATGAGGATAAGTTCATAGGAATGTACTAAAGTACTCAACATTTATATCTTGTACAGTTCAATGGTGTTTTATGGGGATAATGCAAAATTGCTACCTATTTTTAAAATGCCACTATAGGAGTGTCAAATCACACAATATTTAGTCAAATTATTTTTAATATAGACTGATACTATCTAATATCCTATTACTTCACCTAATGAAAGCAGACAACAATACCACTGTGTGTATATGAAGGTACTGTGTCCAGCAAAGCCAATCAGTGAAGTGGCGAATATGTCTACATAGCATGCCATTAGGTTGTACTGTTAAATCATCAATCTCTTAGCACAGTGTGGCAAGAATATATACCCTTCTGGTTTTCACTGCTGGCCCATGGGGCAGACTGACTACTACCATCATTCTAAGCATTCTAGTACTGATAAAAGTTTTGTTTTGTTTTAGGATCAAAGACTGCCACAAGACAGGAAGAAGCATAGGTCAGTATCTGCTGTTCAGGGGTGCTTTTCTGATAAGGTGAGTGAGGAAAAAATGCGACAGAGAATCCTAAAACCAAGGTGTGCTGTGATTTTATTAAAAAGGGGCTTGATCGAGAAAAATTTCAGCTAAAGGTTATTCCCAGTTAAAACAGTCTGTTAATTTTCATGAAACAGGAAGCTCAGGTAACACCAAAAAATTTACCAAGGGATTCATGTGAGCCCCCTGCCTAAAACCAATTGAAGGTTTAATACCAAGATACTTTTCACTAAATCGTATAAGAAATTAAAGGTGGCAAGAAATCCAAGTACTAAAAAATTTGTCAGAACACATACAGTATATGAAACTGGGTTGGCATACCATTCTACACAGAAAATTTTGTCAAACTAATCTTTTTAACAAGGGACTCAGATAAAATGGAAACCCCATTATATTATTAGCCATATGGTGCAAGGAAGCCTGAGGCTTATGCTGCACCAGCCAAAAAAAATTTTTTCTGAATTACCCAGAGAGAGAGAAGTAGAAGGGAATCACCAAGAAAAAGAAAAATGATGATATCCAGCTCAGGGCATGCAGGAACTTTATCCAAAGGATTATGACTGATGGATGGAATTTGTCAAAATCATGGCTGAATATTTAAAGTAGACTAGAAAGAGGTCTTGCTAGTACAGTCAATTCTGCTATAACATGGTACTCGTGTTCCTAAAAATCTCTGCATTATGGTATTTGGCGCATTAAAAATAACAGGGCTTACGGGGAAAAAAGGGATGGGGCAGAGCACTCAAAAAAAAAGTAGTGTGTACCCTGTTCGCACGAAAGATGTTTTATTTTATGTGAAAACATCTTTGGTGGCACTAGAGTAAAACTCTTTAAATTTTTGAAAGGTTTGATCGAAACTTACTTACACTACTTAGAAGGTTGATGTTGATCAAAATCTTGAGAAGCAGATTTTATTAATAAATATATTAATTATTCAGTAATACATAATATTACCGCATCAACGTTAGTAACTGAGTTGGCATCATTTAGGAAGTGATGTCATTTCCGTCTCTTAGTTGAATCAACTACTTACTCTACCTAATCAACATTGTTATTATTATTATTAAATTGAAGTGATTTCAATCATGTAATTTCCATAAAAAATTTCGTTAACCATCAATTGCGTCATTTTCGTTACAAGAAAATTTCATTACCAATCGGTTTTACTCTAGTGCCTCCATAGATGTTTTCACATCGAAAATGTTTTCTGGTAAAACACTAAAAAAAAAAAAGGTTAGAAACCCAAAAAAATTGCTAACACAAGTTTAAATATCTTAAATTTCTAATAAATAAATAAATAATTAAATAAATATTACGGTAAATATAGCACTTTACCTTGACAAGATATGTTTTGCTTGATTAATATTTCTTCACTGACATTTTCTTATTTTTTGTATTGTAAAATTTAAAACAGTATATATATAGATAAGCAATCGATAACAATGAACATGGGATGCACAAAAAATAACACAAGTGAGAAGTTCAAGAAGCTTAAAAAACAGGAATGAAGAGAAGATTCTAACAATTTATTTATGTTTTTTATATGATTGAAGATTTCATGGAAGGGGAAACACATTTCACCATAAAAATCCACTGCACTTTTTTTTTATTTTATGGTACTGACCTCCAGAAATGGGCTCCTCTTCTCACGCTATCCCGCCTCACGAAATTTCTGTTCGAACTAAAAACGTGAGTCAGCCTACAATAACACATTTTTTTGTGAATACAGCAAATGACAACAGTATTTCTCCGACCAATACAAATATAGTAAATGAAAACTTTAGCTCTCACACATTTGACATTTTTTAAGCTTCATAAACTTATGTATTGCTGTGCAAGTTGCTATTCAGCTATTCATATGGAACAGCTGAATGAATAAGGAATAGCAAGTTGCTATTCCTTATTCATCTCAACTTGTACATACGATTTTTTATTTTTCACAAGCTAAAGAACTAATTAAAGGGACAATGACTTTTCCAGTGAAGCAGAAGTTATGCCAGCCTATGTGACATACACACACAATCAAGGAACTTTCAAAAGAAGACTTAAGCACCTATATGAAATTATATAACCAATGAGGAGAAAAATGTATAAACATCCAAGGTCATTATTCTAAAAAATTTGGTGTGTAATAATCTCTGAATAGACTATAAAGCATTTAGGATATTCTGATATTCTGTTCATTCAGATTTGGCTATGTATTATTGATGCTTTTGCACTATATTTATACATAATCTCTAAATATTATTTTTATTTAGATAAAAATTTAGTTCTTGAACTTTCTCATCCTATTTTGTACATCACAAATGGAAACAGTAAAAAAGAGAAAATTGTATATAAAGGGATATACATAATCACTTTAGGGACTCACATCTGGTGAGAATGGGCTTGGCACACACCCAGGGCCCTGAGCTTGATATCATCATTCTTCTCTCTCTCTCTCTATATATATATATATATATATATATATTTTTTTTTTTGGCTGTTGCAGCATAAGCCTCAGGCTTCCTTGCACCACATGGCTAATAATAATAATAATAATAAGGCAAAACTTGAAGACAAGAATATATACACTTGATAAGATGATCTGCCTCCTAGTTCTGTGCTCTTAAGTTCAGTTTTTGTTTCCTTATCTAGTCCAAAATTCAGTTTGTTTCCTTATCTAGTCTAAGTTCAGCTTTTATGATCCTTTATTCTAGTGCAAAGAGCAGCCTGTCTGAACTCTGTGTATACGGTTGAGTAGTTAAGTGCTATTCCTAACCGGGTATTTCTCCTATGGAGGAAATTAAGTAATGCACAGTACATTGCATTTTCTACTAATTACTACTGATTTTTCAGAAAATCACATCTTGATGTAAAAGGACTGCAATGGCTGGACATTCTATGCTCCTGATGGAATTGTAATTATTGAAGTTAGTGACTGAAATGAAGTGACTGAAGGATATAACAGCTAATGCAGGAATCAAAGATTTAAGAAATAACCACACTACACTGCACTGCTTAACTGTTATATGGCAAATTTGATTAAGCATTTAGTAAAATTTTACATTTCAGAGCTCTTCACTACAGTTTACTAATATTATTTTAGTGAATGAGCTAATAACTCCTGCTTGTTTGGTATATAATCTAGAGTAGGGTCACACTTGTGGCCACCAATGTATTTCCAGGAGCCCATTGAGACAGCCTACTCAAGAGCATGACAAGACATTCTGTGGCTTAAGATAAGATACCATGCACTTTTAATCTTGCAACACTGGATGTGCACACAGACTGTTTATAATCCCTTCCCACTATCAAAGTTTTTAAAAAACATTTTTTTAATATTCAGTTTTATATGTTTTTATGGTTGTGTCTATCTGCCCCTTTCAGATGTTAGACAATCTAAAAAGTGGTTTTGCTTGCTTCTTTTCTTCTCTCCCTTGGTTTTTTTTTTTTTTTTTGTATAAGGTTCATTTAAACTTGGATTTATCTCTAGAAACTTAGATCTGAGAAAAGTAAACTGCTTTCATTTTAAAATGAAACAATTTAGTTAATGTACATGGTGCATTACATTTCAGACACATTAGCAAAAAATAAATAAATAAAAGTAAAAAGAAATGACTTTTATGTGCAAACTGAGAACATTTCATTTCTGCACATTTACCATTCATTCCTCCAACCAGTGCATGGCAACAAAAAACAACCACTATTTCAGCCACAATATACACAGTATATGGATAGTCTGTATAAAAAAATAAATAACTGCTTAATTTCTATTTATCTGAAAACAATGAAATTTTCGATTGCTCAACAAATCTTTCTGAAAAATCCGTCCACTGGGAGTTAGGATATTACGTGCAGACAAACAGACAAAGAAATACAGTGGGCCCAACATCCAATGGTAATTTGTTCCACAAACCCATTGTATGTTGAAACCAATAATACATTGATTTCCTGTAATTTGTTCCTGAACAACACATGAAATTGATATTTCTTACATGTTATACTTCATTTTTACATTAAAAATGAGTGTTTTATAAAAATTATTTAATAGCCATAAAACATCTTAAAATAAAAAAACAAACAAATTAGCATATACCTTAGACCTGAAGTGCACAGCTAATGAAATCAATGGTGGCATAGTGGTGGTGGGACAATATCAAGTGTCAGGTGTCTTAGTCTTTTGTGGGTACTTACAAAGAAACTGTCCAAAGTGGACTATTTTTGACGACTTTTTTTGTAGCTTCCTGAAGTAAGAAATGACTTCATCTTCCATTTTGCCCATCCTGAGTTCAGTGTTTTCAATGCCAGGGTGCTTTTTACCATTTCTCTTAAACACTCCCAACAAGAAATGACTGTCTTCAACTCTTCACCTGACACTTTTTAAGTGTCTTTCTTCCTCTTCAGTGTCACGCTCCATAATTTTCTTCAACTCTAGCAGCTTCTCTGTTAGCTCATGCCCATGAGCATCAATAAGGTCCTCCACATCCTCTTCGTCAACCTCCAGACCCATTGATTTACCAAGAGTGACAATATCATTTGTCAAAGGACCATCATATTCAAATCTGTCAACATTATGGATAATTAAAGGCCAAATGTTTTTCCAGGCTAAATTTAAGCACCTGGTGGAAACATCATTCCAAGAACTTACAATCAGCCTCACACAGACCAGCATGTTGAACTTTATCCTCCAAAAATCTTTGAGGGTGACAGCATTTTCACCAGAAGTCGCTGCAAAGCAACTTGTGAACATTTTCATGGTGTAGATTTTCTTGAAGTTTGCAATTACTTGCTGGTACATTGGTTGAAGAAGAGGAGTGGTGTTGGGTGGCAAAAATTTGAATTGAACAAATTCAAATTGTACCTCAAGAGATTGAACAAGGTTGGGATCATGGCTGGGCACATTATCCAGCAGGAGCAGTGCCTTTGCAGGAAGCTTATTTTTCTCAAGATGTCCTTCACTGAAGGACATGAAACTTCAAGCTACCATTCACTGAACACATATCCTGTAACCCAGGCCTTCTTGTTACTGCGCCAAAACACTTCCAGCATGCCTTTGTTGACCTTTTATTATTTAAATACTCTGAGGGGTGTTAAAGTGATACAAAAGCAAAGGCTTTAGCTTAAAATCTTGAGAGGCATTGGCACCCAACAGGAGAGTGAGCCTATCTTTCATAGGCTTATGCCCAATTAAACTAGCCTCATCCTTAGCGATGTACGTTTTGCTTCCAGAAGAGGCCGGTTTCATCAATGTTAAAAACCTGCTAGGGAAGATAACCCTCCTGGGGAAGATAATCCTCCTGATCGACAAACTCTCGGAATTCAATTTTAAATGTCTCAGCTGCTGCTCTTTTTTTTTTTTTTTTTTTATTTATTAAATCAGCACTGAATGCCTCCCCATGCCTTTGAACACTTGATATTCGCCCTTTTCTGAAGTGCTCGAGCCAGTCTCTGCTGGCTTTAAAGTCTTCAAAGTGCACAGCACTGCCACTGGTTGATGGAGCTTTAAGTTTCAGATCATCATAGATCTGAAACAATCTCATACAAGTGATGTTCCACGTGCCACACACTGAACAATAAAAAAGATGCTAATTGGTTGAGAACAATTGTATGAGTGATGTTCCACGCACCATGAGTCTGTAAATTTTCACCCAGGTATCATTCCAGCTATATCAGAAAGCCATTGGTACCTGCAAATATCATCAGTCCTTAAAATAAGAGATCGTATGGAAGGTATATCGGATGTCGATGTCATTGTAAGTCGAGGCCCCACTGTAATATCTGCTGGATTGGTCTGATTTGAATGAAATTCGGGAAAACTTCACAAACTATTCTAAAAGAAAAAAATATAAAATTTCATAGAAACCCTATCCACTGGCAGTTCATTTGCTACATATGGATGGAAAAAAATAATAATTGCCAGATTTCTATTTGTCCAATTTTAATGAAATTCTAGATGGTCTGACAAATCTTTTTAAAAGGCACAAATATAAAATTTCATGAAAATCCATTCACTAAGTACTAAGTTATTACATGTAGACAGATGGACATGAAGGCAATTGGCACATTATGCATATGCTAACATGTAAAAAAAAAAAAAAAAAGTTTTTTTTTTTTAATTTGTTATTAGTGATATCAAACTAATAAGATATCAATGATTGAACTGTACAATACAAATCTTTTGCACTTTTTTTTTAGCAGAAATCTCCCACCCCAATGAGCATGTCTAGCTGATAATATCACAGATTAATAATATTAAAAGGCATTAGAAATTTCTGGTTTTAGTACATTTTCTTTCTGTGTAATGTGACTGACCATTTGCCAGCTAGTACCTCTTAAAGCAATGGCTGGCAAATGGTCAATCATACTACAAAGAAATTAAAATATAATTTTGTGAAAGACAGCCAAATTCACTCTTGGTTGAAGAAAGGGCATACAGATAGAACAAAACAAAACACTATCATTTCTGATAGTGCACATCAGAGTTTTCAAAATATAGTCTTATAACATTTGCCACAATGCACTAAACTGTCACATAGAAAATATCAAAATTTGTATAATCTGGTAATGAAAAATGTGCTACAGGTGTGTTATCATTAATACATGTTGTTATTATTAAAACAACTTTCTTTTCAAATAAAGTTACATTGGTGTACCAACAGTCCTGATTTCTTTCTGCTATACCTGTGGAGATTGTACTGTGCAAAATCAATGACAAATAATTACTTAATTTTACAAGGGATAATGTTTATTTCGGTGCTAGAATCGGCAACCAAGACATCATACATCTGTCATGTTCAGAACATGAAAAAACATGGAATAATGAAAGACAAAAATCCCTTCCATTTGTCATACTAGTGGTGTGGTATGGTGTGAACCCAGAGACCACACAATAGACAGCTATTTTTGCATGTGCAGAATTACAGAATAAAGAACAAGGATGCAGTACATCATATCTATCTGATATCAGCTATTCATCCTGTTCTGCAATTCAAGCCATTCCTCAGAACTTTGACAATTTCAGCACAGAGTTCTCCAAGTAAGCATACTGAATTTGAAGGTACTGGTCAACTCGAATTCACATCATCAACACAAAACGAACTGAACAATATGGTATGGAACTTGGATCTACCAAAGAATTCAGAACAACTGTTAGGCTTCAAATGAAAAGAATCTATTGAAAGTGTCACTAAATTTCCTTAGTATAGATACGGAGGAAAAAATTTCTTCCTTTTACTGCAAGGAGAGATCTCTGTGTTCTTTACCAATGTAAATGATTTAACCAATGCACTGGAGATTAAACATAATACATTGAAATGGAGTTCTTCATTTACACTATGTAAAACTAAAAAAAAGTAATTCTACTACACAATGGAAACATGTTATCCTCAATTCAAGTCACCTATTTTTTTTATGCTTAAATGACAATTCATTGGACTGAACCTACTGATAAACTTTAAGAGGACTCTAGATCAGCCATTATATAATCTCACTGCCTCTACAACTTTAAAAACTGTAGCCAGAGAAGTCCAAGTAGTGCATGTATGTGGGGTACACTAGTGAGGAGGGCACATTATGTCAAAAAGCTGGGCATATTCTTACTGCATATTAATTAGTTTTAGTAGTGGCAAAAGATACAAGTAAGCTTATACAGTATCGACCAAAAAAAAAAAAAAAAAAACACTACCTACCTCATCTGTCCATTCCCTCTAACAATTTGTCTAATCCTTTCTTAAACTTATTCAAACTACCCATTTACACAACACCATATGGAAGTTTGTTCCAATTTATCAATTGCACTTTAGCTGAAAGAATCACTGTACATGTCCAGCATAACCTTTTCCTGTACGTAGCTACGAACAAACTGTTTGCTACATAATATGCAATCTCATATTGTGGAGCCACAACTTGCACTACTTTATGATTGGGGGGGAGGGGGGTGGAACGGTAAGATGATATCCAACCAAGGAGGTTGCAAGCTACAGCTGTCTATTTCTTTTGTGAATTTAGATATAGTCCTTCACATATATTGAAACCTCTCAACATACTACTTTTTTTTCTTTACACACTTATATAACTAATATTAAATTGTGATAACCATCACATACTTTCTTTAACTTAAGGCATTTGTTATTTCCCCATTTAGGCCTGATGACAAGATTTTTCAAAACCTTTGAAACTTTGCCTTTAAAGTTTAAGTATTAATCACTGTAGTGATTATTTTATACGCATCTCGTAACCATTTCAATGAAAACTTAATTAACATTAAACATGTGGTCCAATCATTTTTCACTCATTAGCATTAGTAGAGGCATTTGATGCAAGAAAGCAAGCTTATGCAGCATCAGCCAAAAAAAAAAAAACCCTTCCACTTCACCCCTCCATTCGTTCGAAATACCTGTCCAGCTGAGCCTTAAATTTATTTAGGCTATCAACTTCCACAACAAGGGATGGAAGTCTGTTCCACCAACCAACTACCCGCTAGCTAAAGGTAAATTTCCGCACATCTATCCTACATCTGTCTTTCCTCAATTTGAATTTATGCCCTCTCAGGTGATTATTCTGAGCAAGAGGCAGTATCCCAACAGCATTGAGCATGCTCAGACCATTCAAGGCTTTGTACACCTCTATCAGATCACCTCGCCGCTGCCTAGTCTCCAGACACTGTAATTTGCAAAACTTAAGCCTTTCTTCGTAAGAGCAACCCTTCATTCCGTTCACTAACCTTGTTGCCGTTCTCTGTACTCGTTCCAGCAGCTCTACATCCTTCTTGAAATGAGGCCTCCAGACCTGTATACAGTACTCAAGGTGCGGCCTGACCATTGCCTTATACAAGGGAATAATCACCTCCCTATCCCTGCTAGAAAAATTCCTGTATATCATTGATAAGACACAATGAGCTACTCTTGCAGCCCGTCTGCACTGCTCAGAGAACTTCATATCTGCCTGCACAATTACCCCCAGGTCCTTTTCATTCTCTACCACTGTCAGTATAGTACCACAGAGTTGATACGTTGCTCTGGGGTTGCTGTTTCCCATATGTAGTACTTTACATTTGTCAATGTTAAACTTCATTTGCCACCTCTCAGCCCATAAGCTCAACCTTTCCAGATTCTGTTGCAGCAGCATAGCGTCAGTAGCATCCTTAACAACCCTGCCAACCTTTGTATCGTCTGCAAACTTGGACATTAAGCTTGATATACCATCATCAATATTATTTATAAATACAGAAAACAACAATGGACCCAAAACTGAACCCTGAGGGACTCCACTAATAACATTAGTCCACGATGAGCAGTGTCCATTAATTACCACTCTCTGTCTTCTGCCACTCAACCATCCCTTTATCCATAGTAACAATTTGCCACCAATGCCACACTGCTCCAATTTGTGCAGCAGTCTTCCATGTGCAACAGTATCAAAAGCCTTTCTAAGATCCAAATATATAATATCAAAGTTATTCCCTGCATCCAATTCTTTTGTGACTACATCATAGTATCCAATCAAATTGGTCAGGCAAGACCTTCCCTTAACAAAACCATGCTGTGTCTGAGCTATAACTGAATTCTTGTCAAGATGATCCTGCAGTGCTTCTTTAACCAGTGCTTCCATTAATTTTCCTGGAACAGAAGTTAAACTCACAGGTCTATAATTACTTGTGTCAGCCTTTGATCCTCCTTTGTGAATTGCGGTTACATTTGCACATCTCCAATCTGTGGGTATCTTCCCCTGAGTCCAAGGAAGCTCTCATAATTATAGCTAACGGATTGCTTACTTCCTCTGCTGCCTCCTTTAATATAACTGGATAGATCCAATCCACCCCAGGTGCCTTTCTTGTGTTTATCTTCAACAATTTACTTTCTCCTCCACTTTACTTTCAATTATTACAAGATCATCTAGCTCACTGCCAGTGTTTACATCTATGGCATTCCCCTTCCTGAATAACTCCTCATGTGTGAATGTAGATGCAAAATATTGATTTAGTTTGTTAGCTACCTGAGCAGGATCATGAACAGTTGAACCATCAATATCAAGTGGACCAATCTGATTCATCCCCTTCCTTCTAGAGTTTACATAAGTAAAGAACTCCTTGCTGTTTTTCTTTGCATCCCTTGCCAAAGATTTCTCGTAATCTGCCTTCGCCTGCCTAACCTCCTTTGTAACATGGTTACAGATCAACTTATATCTATCATAAGCTTCTGTGTCACATGTTAATTTATATGTATCTCATGCATTTTTCTTCTCTGCCATATGTCTCATTAGTTCATCTGACATCCATTTAGGCCTGAACCTTGAACAATATTTCTTAGTTGGTATGTAAAGCCTAGTAGCTTCCAAGATAAGTTCTTTGAATGCGTCCCATTTTGAGTTTGCTGTTGGTAACATCATCAGTTGGTCCCACTGTATAGAATTTAAATACTGTCTCAGACCATCGTAGTCGCCATCGTATTATACACTTCCTTGGATTTTGTGTTTCTTAACTAATAGCATAACCCCCTCCCCCCTTCCTATCCTGTCTATCCTTTCTGTAGACGTTGTACTCCCCAAATTCCAGTTCTGCATCTTCGATCATTCATTATTAATGAATAACCATACAATATCAAACTTTCTCAAAATAAAAGATTTGGGTAAAACTATAGTTAACTATTGTTATCTCATTACAGGGAAGAAATAAGCTTTCTGAGGCCTACCAACTGACTTAATTTTAATAATAGCTTACTATTAGTCAAAGATATGTGAGAATTCAAGACTAATCAAATGAATTCCATTGTATAATATGATACTGCACTTCATATTTTAAAAGATTAGTGAAATAAGTTGATAACAGCATGTACAGGGCAATAATGATTTTGGTCATATAAATAATCAAGGTTTTGAAAAAAAAGTTTATCACAGAAAGTTTTGCCACCTTAAAGCTATAATGATTACACCATTTCAATAATGGTAGCTACTTTTTCGTATAGCTTGCATATGAAAGCTCATTCTTTCTTATAATTTTTCCCTGTTGCATAAGAAATATTCAAATTCCATTATGATCCATTTTTACTATTTAAGGAATTTCCACATATTACATTAATTCCACTGGCAAAACTGTTAATTCTGCTCCATACCACCAAATTAATAAATGGTTCCCACATGATCTTTAACAACCACATCAAACCAACCATCAGACTTGCCTGGCTCATTCAGCTCAACCTCCCCCCCCCCCAGAAGCAGACCCTGCAGTATAATAGTTTTGCTATTGATTAATCTGTTCTACCACCAGGTGCACATTTAATAAGCATTTGTTGCACAAAACTCATGAGAAACTAAGAATTAAGAAATTATCTGATCAGGCAACTGGCATAATCTGATATAGAATCTGGCTGCCATAACCCAAATTAGCTAAAACTCAGCTTATATTAATTTTTTCACCCCAGCTAAAATATCTCACCAGTCATATTTCAGGATTCCAAATGATTTTAATATGATTATTTAACATAGTTATTTCTGGAACTGGAATATACAGAAAACATACTGTACCACTACAGAACAAAGGAACATAGAATGATACCTGACTTAAAAGGTAGAACTTACTCTCATATGTTACTCTGTGTTCAAAAGGAAGAAAGAAATCTGCTATGTCACTCAAGAGGGCTTTATTCCAAGTTCAGAAATGAGCACCTTAAATCATAGAGCATTTAAGTTCATTTGCTCATTAATAAATAGAAAATAATGTATATATCTATTACATGCAGTGCAGTGCAGAAATTTATTTAACAATATAAAAATCATTAATTAATACATTACACAAAAGTAAATATTCAGACAAAACTGGTTTAGCTATCACAATAAACATTTAGGAAAATATTATCAAAGAAAGTCTTGGTATTTGGATATAATATAAATGAATGAGCAATAAAAACATATGACAATGAAAAAAATTTATAAAAAAAAAAAAAGTTTCTAGATATGCAATATTCTTAATGAAATATTCCTTATTATATGCATTTTCTTTTTTGATATTAAAAATATATATTCAAAGGGGGAACTATCTGCAATTTTTCTTAACATAAAAAAATTATAAATATAAGCAAATGAAAAGTGCCCATCTAATCCTTCAGTTGCAGAATCCAAAATACAACCATGATATCACGCAATTCTTTGGAGAATTACATCCTGTTAATTTCACTGTCTTATTATCAGTAACTCTCATTTTACATAAAAAAAAAAAAAAAAAAAAAAAACTTTTAACAAAATATGTTGCATCCTAAGAATCCAAATTCTTACTGTCTCATGATTCATGTTTTATAACTTTTCATCCCAAAAAAATTATAGTAAATCCACTAAAAACAAAAAAAAAAAAAAAACTTAAGAGTAGGCAGTTTAACTGAAAAAGTAGTAAACAGCACATTATGAATGGCAACAATCCAGAAATGCTATGTTTAAAAAAAAAACATTCTGTGATATGTGATCAAGTTATCTTCCACCTGATAGACATGTAATGTTTCTAAAAAAAGTAGAAATTTCTAATCTTATATCTCATTCTGGCACAACACCTTGGGAAAGGTAACTGTAAACTCTTCTAAAAATCAACATATCCGTAAAAAAAAAAAAAAAACCTCATGACGATGCTCTGGCACTAATCAATTTAATATCAAATGTGTTAATTACCTAAGGCCACAATTAATTGAATCTGAACCATGATTTAGCCTCTTATGAAACAGGTATCCTGTGCAACTGCTCTATAAACAAAATACTGTATGTAGATCTTCCCAGCATTATTAGATATTTTATATTTCAGAGGTTATCATAAACAAAGTTAAGTTTTTTTTTAAATATCTACATTTCTTTCTGGTCAAAGCTAATGAGATTATTTTTCATTTCTCTGCTACATTAGTAATCAGACTGGTCACACAATCTTCCTTTAACCAATCCATGCCACGATTTCCATATAACTGTGTCCCTGTCAAGATGATCTGGTAATTACTTCTTTAACCACTGACTATTATTTTTACTGGTGCAGAAGTTAAGCTTACAGCTCAGTAATTACTCACTGGTCTTTGATGCTGTCAGACACATTCACTGCGGGTATGCCAAGCTGGGCTTGCTATCTGTGAGACTAAAACACTGATGGAACTGATATTCAGGTGACACTCGAGTCAAGTGGACCTAATTTCACCAAAGACTGGTCAGTCTGTGACAGCCAAATCCTCTGCTTGCACCTTCACAATGGTGAGACTGTTAATAACCCTGGATATAGCCCATACATCTGGTGAGTATGGGCTTGGCACACCCAGGGTTCTGAGTCGGATATTTTTTTTTTTGATTTGGTAGTTGTTGGCGCATCGGCTTCTGTGGCCATATTGCACCTCCCAAGGTTTTTACAGTACTTTGATCCAAGCCCGAGGCGGGAATCGAACCCGCGACCTTTGGGTTGCCGGACAGGTACTTTACCCACTCGGCTAGCCCAGTCGGCGAGCCGGATATCATCATTCTTCTCTTTGTTGATGATTTCCTTCCTTTCCCCCCCCTCTCTCTCTCTTTGTGTGTGTGTGTGTGTGTGTAACTGAAATTTTTTTCTTTTTGGCTGGTGCAGCAAAAGCCCCAGGCTTCCTTGCACCATATGGCTAATTATAATAATAATAATAACCCCCACATGGAAGTCCTGAAATATCACACCTAGCTGACTGGAGGTGACCAGCCAGGTGCGAAACAACATAAGCAGGGATCAAGGTGTAGCTGCAACATCACACAGAGGAATGACACCCCCTTTGTGTTACCAGGCAATACTAAAGGGTACATAACTTTCATCAACCAATGCAATACCACCACTTTGGTTGCTGGAGCATTTAAACTCCAGCAACCCTGCTGTCTCTTCCATCATGCAGTATTGATTGATGTCCTTTGAGGTTATGATGACCATCATGGCAAGATCCAACCTTCCTTACATTTCGAAGGTACAGCTCTAAAACCGTGTTCACAGGCCAGCTGCTTGATAGTTCACCAGAGTGAACCCATTGGCAACTCTCTAGGAGGCTTCTGGATCAGCTAGTATATAATCTAGCTGCCTCTCCTCTCCCAGATTGTGACTGGAGAGAGTCAGAGTGGTGTGTATGCAGTAGGGGGGGGGCATTGTTCAGGCCTTGTTATGTCAAAGAGATGGGTATATTCTTACCAGTACAAAAATTTCATTAATTCATACAGCATGTCCTTCACATCTTTTCTTACTAATGAATATATCATGAATTGTCAAACTAACAGAACAAATTTATGTGTAAAAAGATTTAAACCTCCAAAACAATTCCTTATTCATTTCACAAATATACATGGTCTCAGTTCCAATCTCAATGTCCATTTCCACTTACAGTCTGCCAAACCCCATATACTTTTTCTAAAAGAATCCCAGTTATTGGTTGATTCAACCACTGCTCATATCAGTTGTCTCATATATCCATTCTGATATTCCCTGTTAGAGATCTAGTAATTTGTAATCTCCTTTTTTCGAGCTTCTCTGGCTTAAAATCTCTCTACTCCATTCTGTAAAATTCATTTGTTGCCCCAATCATTCTCCTAACTCCACTAATTATTGGAACTTTTAGAATGGGGTAAAATTTTTTTCTACCCCATTCTTGTTAACATGAGAGACTGCTTCTACAGGAATGGGATACACTTAAATAGAAAGGATGCAACAATATTTGCTGATGCTATTGAGGCAATGTTAGGTGGATCAGAAAACTGTTAGCTTGGGGGGGCTTCGCAGACTAAAAGATTAACAGTAGCCACAGGCAGAGGTGGAAATGATTCTTGCATGTGAACAGCTGCACAACCATTGTAACCCATATCATGGAGTGTCCTTCATATTGTACTAGTGCTGAGATTAGTCCCAATACTCACATAGGTTTTGTGTGACTTGAGACAATGACAAATTACGATTTGCATGCACATTCTGTTAGTTTGAGGTTTACAAGGCCGTTTTTTTTTTTTGGCAGATTCAGTCCCATTCCTCTTCCATTTGCATATGACATCACTAACCGTTGACCTAGGGATCCCCAGAGTGACTGTGATGTCTCATACAGAATGCTTGCTTATGTGGCATCCTACTATCATTCCACATTGAAAGTCTGTTAAATGTGTCATCTTGCATGCCCACTTTTGCAATTGTCTGTTCAAAGCCCAGTGTGCATATTTATAGCAGATTCTGTGATGTGTTGCATGCCTAGGACCTATTTCCCGATCCATGGAGAGGTGTCTGGATATTAATGGTAGGGCAGTGTATACGCTAATGTCTAAAAAATGAAATCATTGGTAAATAATTTGAATAAAAACTTCTACAACACGGTTTCACTCTAATATGATTGATAAATTGCGGAAATCCTTGCACAACACGGTACTTAAATAACAGTTTCGCTCTAAAACGGTAGAGAATTGCAGCAAACCTCATATAACATTGTAGTTTTGAGCTTTTATGCAGAGAAACCCTGTATTATGTTGGATGTAATTTTTCAACATTTCCATTCTTTTTGTGAATCCCCCACTGTTGACTCTCTAGTCATTAGGCAAAAAAAAAAGGGGGGGGAAATCCCCATGTTAGGTTCTGTGCTATTCAACTTGTGCTTGTTTGAGACCATAAAAATTGGTGACTTCAAAGAATGCAGTTCAAGACTTTTAAGGTTTTTATTTCATTGTTTATAAATTTTTCCGGGTATGTATTACTAAACTTTGCTCTTAGGAACCGTATTTGAGTAATTTCTTTGTTGTGAATTAAATTCTAGCCCTAAATTATGCCTAAGGAAAGTAAAAAAGCACTGCCCAAAAGAAACTTCATTTCTCTAGAATCAAAGATACAAATTTAGATTGTTGTAAAAAAGGGGAAAGGTATCATACGTTGCAAAAAGTTTAAATTTAAATAAAGCTTGTTTGTTTGTTTGTTTGTTTATTATTTGGTTTTTACGAGCATTAGCAGCTAAGGCCATATTGCTCCGGGAATATGCGGTGGTCATTCCCTTGACCTTTCCGAATCCTCCGTATTTGGTGGTGACGGGCTCGAACCCCGGTCTAATCAAGAAGCATGTGCTACGCACTGCTGCTCCTTCCCACCTGGCTACGGAGGTGCCTATTAAATAAAGCAACAATCCAGACCACAATTAACAGAAAATTAGAACTGATATGGCTGCAGGATCTTTCATTTTTGAAAATATGATAGGTCATTCCCAAGCACTAATAATTGAGAAAATAGAAAAGCACTCAGTATTTGGATTGACAGATTTGGATATTACTATTTTTAATAAAAATTGAGTTTCTGATAGTTATAAAAAAAAAAAAAAATGGTGTATTTGTTAGCTTTTGGAATGTAACCTCCCTTTTTGTACTGATTCTTAGTCCTGTATAACACGGTTTTGCACTACATGAGATTTTATAGGAACCTAACTACCACGTTACACGAAGATTACCCTGTATAGTAGAAGTTTCCAGACTTTTATACCTTGAGCTCCCTTAATTTTTCATAAATTTTCACTCCTCCAAGTTCCAGAACAAGTGCAAATAAACAGATTTCACATAAAATTGAGTTATGAATATACATACTTTTATAAATTAGTATATACTTCAATACATTTAATCTGAAATAAATAAAATACAAATAACAGAAATAAATAAAAATAAAAACGTTTTGTACCTGGATTAGTGGGATGGTTTGTCTATATTTCTTTAAAAAATTGTTTTGTGAAAACAACAAGTGCCCTCCTCCAAAAAATTCAAGTGTACCCCAAGGAGGTACCCCACACTTTGGGAACCTCTGGTGTACAGTAACTTTATATAAAGATGATGGTGGGTATTATTTGCCTTTTGAATAAAAAAAAAAAAAATCTCCAAGCTTTGTTTCTGAGTAGTCCAGTATAGTAGAGAAATTTTAATGCTATTAATTTTATTCCCACTGATATGACAGCTATACCAAGAAAAGTAAATGGTTCTTCTGAATCACTATATTTCTTTTACACTTTTTTTTATAGTTAAGATAATAAAGACTTCCTGTGTCTGTTAAATAAACTAAAAGTAGCATAAAAAGTTTGAGACAGTAACAAGGAGCAGCATTACAAGTTATAAAAGTACTGAATTGTCTGAAATTCTTATTAGAATGTGAGCAAACTACTCAATTGGTACCTTTTGAAATTAAAAAACGAAGTAAATGAAATACTTTCAACATTTGTGTGTGTGAGAGAGAGAGAGACAGAGACAGAGAGAGACAGAGACAGAGAGAGAGAGAGAGAGAGAGAATTTTGGTTGTTTAGAAGCATTAGCAATTAAGGCCATATTGCTCCGGGATATGTGGTGGCCATTCCCTGACCTTTGTTCACAGGCTCGAACCCCGGTCTAATCAAGAAGCGTGTGCCACGCACTGCTGCTCCTGCCCACCTGGCTACGGAGGTGCCGAGAGAGAGTGAAGTGATTAAAAAATCATGCAGGACGGTGAAGATAATACATACCAATCATAATAATTTAAGCATTATTTAACACTACATACAATTATTTTGTGTGAGGCCAGTGACATGAAGCCTCACATATGTTGTCATTCCGATGGTTCTACATAACACAGAAAACGTTTTTCCTGATATTTATTTTGTACTACACTACATCATTATTACAAATAGAAAATTCTGTAAAAGAAACAAAATATAAATACAGCACAGACTATGAAATACACAGCCTAAGAGCACCATTGCATGGTTTTTGAATTAAACCTAACCTTTATTAACACTTACATCCTTATCAATTACAGAGCAACATATAATAGTATACTGCACTACTTTTAATACCAAATACAGAAAATGTCTCTGTATAAAGACAGGCAAAGAGGGGGCAAAAACACACAGACAGAGAGAGAGAGAGAGAGAGAGAGAGAGAGAGAGAGAGAGAGAGAGAGAGAGAGAGAGAGAGAGAGAGAGAGAGAGCAACAGGCAGATAGATTGATTGGTTGATTGATTGATTGATAGATAGAGAGAACAATATATGCATTAAATAAATGACAATCACCAATGATACGCTCCTTGCATCATTGGGTAAAATAAATACAAACCAAACAACAGCATGTGCAAAAAACATTTCTTTGAAACTCGTCCTCTCGTTATAACATTGTGTGTATAATGTACATCAGGAATGCATGGTATTTGTAAATCTGTAGATGTGGGAATGCCAGATCTGTCCACAGTATAACATTATCAAATTGCTGGATCTAATGCATCCAGTTCCTTTGTGACCACATCATAGTATCCAATCAAATTAGTCAGACAAGATTTCCCCTTAACAAAACCATGCTGTGTGCGAGCTATAACTGAAGCCTTGTCTACATGATCCCACACTGCTTCTTTAACCAGTGCCTCCATTAATTTCTCTGGAACAGAAGTTAAACTAACAGGTCTATAATTACTTGTGTAGCCATTTGATCCTCCTTTGTGAATTGGGGTCACATTTGCACATCTCCAGTCCATGGATACCTCCCGAGTCCAAGGAAGCTCTCATGATTATGACTAAAGGTTTGTTTACTTCTGTTGCTGCCTTCTTTAATATAACTGGATAGATCCCATCCACCCACCCCAGTGCCTTTGTTATGTTTCTCTTCAACAATTTCTCCTCCACTTTCCTCTCAGTTATTACAAAATCATCTAGCTCACTGCCAGAGTTTAATTCACCTCTGACATTCCCCTCCCTGAATAACTCCTCATGTGTGAATGTAGATGCAAAATGCTCTAGTTTGTTAGCCACCTGAGCAGGATCATCAACAGTTGAACCTTCAATATCAAGTGGACCAAAAAGTTCTTTACCTATGTTTCATAGGTAAAGAAATCTTTGCTGTTTTTCTTTGCATCCTTTGCCAAAGATTGCGTTTGAACATCAACTTGGTTGCATTTACAGAGATATTTAAAATTTATCATAAAATCCAATTATTTTCAGATAAGAGAAAAACTCGTTGATGTTTGCATCATCTCGCAAGTATACATGCACCTGTTCCTATTCTTAGCTACCCTAACACAACCCATGTGTTTACTTGTACCACAATGACTCCCAGCCGTCTCTGAAATACCCTGCATCTTGTTTTCCAGGCTGCTGCTCATTCCAATAGAAGCAGTGCAATAATCACTTTCACCTCTGCCAGTGGCTACTGTTAATCTATTAGTCCGTGTATCCCCCCCCAAGCTAGCAGTTTTCTGACCCACCTAACACTGCCTCGATAGCATCAGCAAATATTCTTGCCCCTTTCTGTTTAAGTGTATCCCATCCCTGTAGAAGCAGTCTCTCCTGCTAACAAGTACAGACCAGGCAGAAAAAAAATTCTACCCCCTTGAGCCTTGCACAAGCTTTCCAATGGCCGAATTGATCAACAATTATAATTAATCGACAATACATTATAATATTATGACCAGGTAAAATTGAAAGAATGAAAAATGTTATGCTAAAAGTGACATTGATTAAAAATCGAATTATGAACTAAACCAGAGCTTTTGGAAGCAAAAAGTTCCTTTCACTGAGGAAAGTGGCTTGAATACCCTTTCAGATTTAATGTTATCACCCATTACAAGATTCTTAACATAACCCCAATGAGCAGTGATGCCCAAGAGTATTAGTGTAATTCTGAAGATTAATGTAATTAAAAGCTATTAAATTTAATAATTAATACTAAACAGCAATAAATTTAAAAGATTAATTTAAAAACTAATTTACTTAGAAATACGACACAAATACAGCAGTTTACTTAATTTTATTTCCAGTTATTTATTTCAAAATGATGTTCAAGGAAATGTGTGTTTGTTTGTTTTTTTTTACATACACTAATTTGAAGCATACCAACAAAACAAGCAAGAGCTTCAGAGGAAGTAGGAATTTACTTCCTCTATTGACAAAGTCCCATTTACCTAGCAAACTATTCTACTTCCTCTTCTTATCTATTTTTTTTTTATTGTACTTCCTGGTTGTGCATTCTTCCTCCCATCATGTCGTTATAGATATGTATCAATCTCTAGTTATGTACTATAAAGTTAGATGGACTAACACTTCATAGTGATTCTTTTTTACTCTTGCAAAAGACTGTGCTCGATTGCTTAGTGGGTAATGAGCATGTTCGTTACTTTATTTTAAACTCTTGACTGTATACCATGTATGTCATGAATGGACTGTATACCATTTTATTAATGGCTAGTATAAAGATCGTTTATTTCGTTCCAGAAGCGTGCTTAAACAAAAGTTTTTACATATCGAAAATTATGAAATACTGTCTTAGGATAAAAAAATTTTCTAAGTAAAAATTTTACATCAAGACTTCCATTACAGCTATGCCCATTGTCAACAGATTATCCTAAGCTATTCCCGCATATTGAAATCCTCCTATGTAAACAGAAGATATTTTTTTTCTTTTAATTAGCATGTGGTGACTGTGATATTAAACTTCACTATGAAAGGTTCACGTTAGACGTGAATATGTTCATATAAAAATACATAAAACCGTAAAATCCTAAGAAGTGTTTACTTTTTAAGTTTATTTAAATGAAAGAACAAGTGGGAGGAATATGATAATGTACACTGTCAAGGTCAATCATAGGTTCTTCTCTAGGTTTAAAATGCTTAAATACTGATGGTTCACCGCAACAAGTATTTTCTACTTGAAACCAAAAAACTTGAATACAGAAAATCTCACCTCTGTCTCTGATTCGGGTTCTTGCTGAATTTGCATCCGTTGCCATGGGTCTGCAAGCTGGGCCAGTGGCATAATGTTCTGTTCAGCCAATATGATGGAATCTGTGTGTAATCGTTAAGGATTGTATTCGTTGAGTTTCGATATTTACTTTAGCGGTGTCCTGTTCTTGCGTCTCCGATATCAGATTCCAAAAAATAAACATGAAGTATAAACCAAGTCAAACGTAAATAATAGAAAATTATTTAAGCATATAAAAAAATAAATTACAGTGCTTTGTTAGAGAAATTGCCCTAGCTACAATCCGACTAACATACTCCTTGGCATAATACCAAACCTTTCCAACTTCTCCAACAGCAGACCACACTCCAGCACAGGAAACAAGTACTACAAACATTTGTTATCACATCCTCCCTAGAAGCACAGCCGCTCAGCTTTCTATTTGTCACAGTATATCTAGCGAAAACGCGTAAGCGAATGTTTAAAGCGCAGCGACCCCCAGCGTTTGAAGAGCAAACTACTGTATATCATTTTTAAATTTCTTACTAGTATCAATGAATTACCCAATGCGTACACTAGAATGCTTGTACACTTCAAAAACGTAATGAGTGCGGGTTTGAAGGAGTGAAGACCGAGACACCTGTTTCCGGTGACACGTTGTGAAGAGACGCAATAGTTAAGGATTTCATAGTGTAGGTTTATATAGTACACCGAACGGAGACTATCACTGAGGTTATTGTCTCTGAAGCAACCTTATTTTTAACTTTTTATAGCATAAGTGCATGAAATACCTTCTAAAGAACATCAAATTATTTTTATTAAGTATGTGTGTGTTAAGTGCCAAAGCAGCTATGGCTATGTGGCGTCAGTATATTGAATCTGCAATTACGAAGAATAAAAAAAAATATAGAAGGGAAAAAATAAAAATTTAAATACAAATGTTAATCGTATTTATCAATTCACGGGCTTGGACACTGGTCCATTTAATGAGCTTGTGTTACTGCACTATCGCTCCTGAGAATTCGGCTGCGCAGGCCTAAAGAGTAAACTGACAGAAAGCATCATGAGATAGCGCTCTTCAGGCTGAGTTTGATCCTGATCAGGAGTCCAGCTCTATTCACTATAAAAATTTAAACTGTAAAATTGAAAAGTTAATAGTCTGTGGACAGATTGTTATTTTTATTATTGTTGTTGCTATTATATTATTTCTCCCTGATTGGGGGATTCTACTCCGTGACGGGTACCGCTACCAAGTACACAGGGTGGTTGTAATGTCTGATGTTACCGTCGGTCCAGGAAATCTCTGACTGTCCTACAGATGTTCAGTATTGCGACTTTCTGGAGTTCCTTGTAGGTGTTCTCTGGGAGACCCGTTGCTGCTAGGCTGCTATGTAGAGTCTTTAGTGCCATACCGGTTGTTATGATTGGGATGGTTGATACTTCTTGCATATGCCACATCTCCTTGATCTCATGTCTCAGGTTCGTGTACTTCTTAATTTTTTCCTCATGGGTTTTCTGGAAATTGCTAGTGTTCGGCACCGCTATGTCAATCAGGTTCGTAGCCTTTTCCATCTTGTCCACTTGTAAACATATCCGGTCTGTTGTGCGGGATGGTCTTATCAGTTATTATGGCGCGGTACCAGTACAGCTTGTGGGTTCGGATCTCTGGTACTGCCTGGGGTTCGTACTTGTAGTATGGTACACTTTCTTTGGTCAATTGGTATTTCCTCGCTAGCTTCTGATGTATTATCCTGGCTACCTGGTGGTGACTATGAGTGTACTCAGTCTGGGTGATCACCTTGCACCCTGCGGTGATGTGTTGGATCGTTTCTGAGGCCAGGTGGCATCGTCGATGATGTGTTATTATTATTATTATTATTATTATTATTATTATTATTATTATTATTATTATTATTATTATTATTAGCCATACGTGCAAGAAAGCCTGAGGCTTATGCTGCTCCAGCCAAAAAAAATTCCCGAGTTACCCTGTGAGAGAGAGAGAGAGAGAGAGAGAGAGAAATAGCAGGGAATCATCAAGAAGGAGAAGAATGATGATATCCAGCTCAGAACCCTGGGTGTGCCAAGCCCATACTCACCAGACATGAGCCACTGGGGTTAATACAAGAGATAGTCTGGATGCTGGAAAGTAGGGCAAACATATCTAGTCATTGATATCCACAGAGCTATGTGTCAGTTTTAGCCAGGACTGGATTTTGGTGTTCGTAGGCCCTAGGCACTTTTATTCCGAAATGTGCTTAAAAAAGGGGGGTAATATGTTTCTTCTATTTTAACACTTTGACTGCAAATCACGTCAATTAACGGAGCAACCATCAATTCGATTCTTCCAGTTTGGAGAAATGTCGCTAGATAGCGTATGCGTATTGAATTCAAGCTCCTAGAGTCGATTGCGCACATGTTTTCTCGGCTCGTTTTTCGTTAGTCATAGTGAAAAGAGTGAAGCGTTTTTTTTTTTTTTTTTCCTAATTTTTGCCTTCCTTCGTAAATCCTAAAAATTTCGTAGGCACTGTGCCTATGGGGCCTCATGGGAAATCCGGCCCTGATTTTAGCACCTGGAAACTGCAAAGATAGTTAAAGTAGTTGCTATGTACAAAACAGAAGGCATATTTTACATATAGCAACTACCTTGTCTAAAAATGTTTCTACGCTCCTAGTATGCCTGAGTACTAGCTAGTTTTTGGCAATATATACTGTTCTCTGTCTAAATAATATTGTAATATATTGCCACATCTCTGTTCTTTACCTTCTTTTCTTTTTTAATCATCTATTGGTTGCCACTTTCAACACCTCGAATAGTATTCGAGCTATTGAACCTTTCTGTATAATTTAATTGTATTGGCAAATTACATTCGGCATGAATTGCGACGGGATCCCCCGCACATTAGTAAGTACAGATAGTCAACTTCCACGAAGTTGGACATACAACTTGAGTTGTCGAGATCCGCTAATTTTCGTTAAGTCGGACAAATGCTAATAATTTATTGTCATTTTTCCTTGGAGTGGATCTGTGATCTCACTATAGATTTAAAAAAACTTTCTGGATTTTTTTTCCAAAAAGGACAGTATAGGCTATTTTAGAATATTAAATTTGAAAAATATTATATATATATATATTTTTTTTTTTTTTTTTTTTTTTTTCTACAGAAGAATTCTCTTACCTGGGGTTTCTTCAGGAACTGGAGTAATAATTACTCCCCATGCAAGGATTTAGGACAAAAGCTTGCTTTTTCTTTCGTCCCCCTTCTAGATATATGCTATTTCAAGACCTTTCGAATTACATCTCAACCGGATACAGCCGTTCCTGAAGAAAACCCCAGTTAAGAGATTTCGTCTGCAAAAAAACCAAAAACATATATATACAGTATATATATATATAATATTTATGTAAAATTTATGTATTTATGTAAAATAAAGAATAAATCACTTTTTATACACGCATATATATATATATATATATATATATATATATATATATATATATATAGGGTTACCATCCGTCCTCTTTTAACCGGATTTGTCCGGATTTTATATTATACGCCATGTTTTTTTACGCAAGCTCGACGAAAACTACCAAATTACGTTATACAGAATCTTTTTCGAAATAGGAGACGATTCTTCAATTCGAATTTCCGTGTTGACAACTAGGCGGAAGACCCCGACGACGCTCAGTTTAGTGTATTGAGATTGTTACCAACCCACGCCTACTTCAGAATTTACGCACATATAAATTTTATATAGTCTAGCAATACAATATTTTGGTTTAGAGAGTAGATAACGCGTGAAGATCAGATGGTGTGCTAGAAAAGGATATATAAATTACAGGAATTCCAGCATGTCAAATAAATATTGACAGTTAGAGGGACTGTTTTCTCTAGAAATTGATTGCAGCATATGAAAACGTGGATTTGAGCTGTGTGCTCACCAAATTGATCGAAAGTTGCGTACTGTCGACTAAATTTGGAATACTTATCAACGATCCAATCAATAGGCAGAAACTAGTTTATTTAATACCAAAGTTTACCTTTTTTTTTAAATACTGTTTTTCACTTTAATTACAAAAATATTTATTAGCCATCTTTATACCTGTAGGTACTTTTCTGCAATTAGGTTAGTTTAGTTGTGAATGTAAAACATAACATAACCTTAATAAAATTTATGCTTCACTACTTACAATAAAAAATATTTATTATTATTTCAATTATAAAAATTAATATTATAAAGATTATACTTCCCCTAAAATGCCTAAAAGGAAGTGCATGTTTACAGTAGAGATGAAAAACAAATTTCCATGTTTTGTATCTGGCCGAGAGGAATGGGAAGCTGAATATAAAGTTTGCAGAATGGGGACATATGTTTCAGTAGCCAATAAAGGGGTTGGTGATTTGAAGCATCACATTGAAACTGAGAAGCACAAGAAAGAAGTTCAAGATCAGGCCTCTTCGGGAAAGGTTACAGATTTTTTTGTGAACGCCGTCGGAAAAGTAGAATACGATCTGGCTGCTGCAGAGGGTACCTTTGCTTTTCACACTGCTAAATATCATAGTAGTTACAAATCAATGGATTGCACAACTGTCATGTTAAAAAATGTATTTTTTGATTCTGAGATAGCAAAAAGATTTTCCTGCGCTAGAACCAAGACAGAAGCCATTGTAAACTTTGTACTTGCAAATCATTCTCTTAATGTTACTGTAAAAACTTTAAAAGAAAATAAAATTGCATACTGTGGGGTCTCAACTGATGGAAGTAATCATGGTTCTGAAAAAATCTTCCCATTAATTATTCAGTATTTTGAAGTAAATGAAGGAGGGTTACAAACAAAATTAATTGAATTACAGAAGATGTATAACGAGACTGCAGATGGCATTTCTACATATGTTAAAGAAACTCTTTAAAAAAAATGGTTTGTGTGAAAAATGTATTGCATTCACTAGGGACAATTGCAATACAATATTTGGAAGACTGAGACGAAATGAAGAAGGGAATAATGTCTTTGCAAAATTAAAGAAATTGTTGCATAACAAGACTTTGATTGGAGTGGGCTGCCCTGCACATATTTTGAACAATTGTCTCCAGAATGCCGCAGAACTTTGGGAAGTTGATGCTGAGAACATTGTTTTTAAAATTTACCAGTATTTTCATAATTGAAGAGCTTAAGGAATACTGTGAAGAGCTGAAGGAATATTGTGAGTTTGTTGAGATTGAATATAGACAGCTCCTTCCTGACAGCAAGACGAGATGGCTTTCATTATTTCCAAGCATCACAAGGCTCATAGATATGTTTCCAGCTTTACAGGCTTATTTTCTGTCCCAAGAAAAACCTGATTAAAAGGTTCTTTGAAAATGGATTTAGTGAGATTCATCTTTGGTTCATGCAATCACTTATGAGTGTATTCCATACACACATACAACGAACTGAAAGGGAAACTAACTCAGCTGCAGAAGTGCTAGATGTCTCAGTCTCAGTGAAAGAAATAATCTCTAAACGGATGGATCATAGCTTCATGCCATTAAGAGTAAAGGAAATGCTATACAAAAAACAGGAGGAAGGACTTGTACTTGAATGTGAAAAATTTTCCAGTGATACAAAAAATCTGTATAGAAATTGGATGAAATATTTCGATAAGTGGCTTCACCATATGGAATCCATTTCCTGTTTTATAGGGGTGAAAATGGATGCAGTACAAAGCTGGAACGATGTAGAATGCTCTATTTCCTACCTGATTGATAAAGGGGTAACAATTGATGATGTTAAGTGTTTTGACCAATTTAACAATTTGAAGAAATTCTTTGAGGGTCAAATGAATAATAAAGACTTTAAAAACATGCTTATATATGAAAAGTGGGCCAAATATTTTAGTACAGTACTTCAAAAAATATTGAATTCCACTCAGAATTGTTGAAAATTGCCCAGTTTTTCTTTGCAATTCCTCCTCACAATGCAAATGTAGAGAGAGTATTCTCTCTAATGCAAAGTCAGTGGACGAAAGAAAGGAATAGGTTAAATGTCAGTTCTGAAAAAGGTATTTTATTTTTGCAGTACAATTTCAAACATATGTCATGCGTTGATTTTTACACATATTTGAGAGGCAATCCACAGCTATTGAAAGAAATAAATCTCAAGACAAATATGAATGTACTAATCCTAAACATCAGTATATGTGGTTTACATTGTCTTTATTTTATTATTTGCATAATATATTTGTCCTCTTTTCTGTCCTCTTTTTTAATACAAGATGAACTTTTTGTCCTCTTTTATTCGCCCCAAAACATGTAAATGTCCTCTATTTGTGAGTGCAGAAGATGGTATATATATATATATATATATATATATATATATATATATATATATATATATATATATATATATTAAAGGTTGATATAGCAGAATATGGTAGTGTAAAAATATCAGATTAGAAATGAGATACCAAGCTTAGTAAGTTAAAGTGCAGTCTGAGAATGACCTGTAAGTCAAAACAGCCCAAGCAACGTGCAAAGGCCAACGCAGGCACTATGGCAAAACCTATAAGTACATTATATATACAATATAAGATGAAAGTAAAGTAAAATGATATAATCTCATTATTTTACTTTACTTTTTATCATATTTTGCTTTACTTTCACCTTCTATTGTATATATAATGTACTTCAAGGTAGTAGTAGTAGAGGCATGTGATGCAAGAAAGCAAGTGTATGAGCTCATGCAGCATCATAAAAAAAAAAAAAAAAAAAAAATCACACCATTCTTTCCAAATGCCAGTCCAGTTCCTTCTTAAATTTATTCAACCTATCAACTTCCGCAACGACACATGGAAGTTTGTTCCTCCAATTAACCACCCGCTGGCTAAAGGCAAATTTCCGCACATCTATTCTACATCTGTCTTTTCTTAATTGGAATTTATGCCGCCTTAGGTTCGTAATCTAAACAAGTGGAAAGATCCCATCAGAATTCAGCGTGTTCAATCCATTCAAGGCCTTATACTTTTTAATGAGATCACCGCACAGATGCCTAGTCTCCACCCACTGCAATTTGCAGAACTTAAGCCTCTCTTGGTAAGAGGATCTCTTCATTCCCCTCACCAATCTTGTTGCCTTCTCTGTACACGCTCAAGCAAACCACCATCCTTCCTAAAATTAGGCCTCCAGACCGGTACGCAGCACTCAAGGCGTGGCCTGACCATTGCCTTATACAGAGCGACAATCGCCTCCTTTTCCCTGCTAATAAAATTCCTATATATCATTGACAAAACCCCATGACCTGCCCTGGCAGCCTGTCTGCATTGCTCAGAAAACTTCATATCTGAGTGCACAATTACTCCCAGGTTTTTTCATTTTCTACCACCTTAAGTGTAGTACCACACTGTTGGTACTTTTCTCTCAGGTTACTTCTACCAATATGCAGTACTTTACATTTGTCAAGTTTAAACTTCAGTTGACACTTCTTAGCCCATTTGCCCAAATTATCTAGATCCTGTTGCAGTAGCACACTGCCATTACTGTCATTAACAACCCTGCCAACCTATGTATCATCTGAAAACTTCGACACTAAGCCTGATATACCTTCATCAATATTATTGATAAATAAACAAAACAACAGTGGCCCCAACACCAAAACATGTGGGGCTCCATTAATAATATTACTCCACGAAGAGCAGCACCCATTGATTACCACTATCTCTCCTCTCCCACTTAACCATCCTTTTATCCATTAGCATTAGAATTAGCATTAGTAGAGGCATTTCATGCAAGAAAGCAAGCTTATGCAGCAACAGACAAAAAAAATAATAATAATAAATAATTTTAAAAAATAACCACTTCAATTTCACCCCTCTGTTCGTTCGAAATACCTGTCCAACTGAGCCTTAAACTTATTTAGGCTATCAACTCCCACGACAAGCGATGGAAGTCTGTTCCACCAAGCGACCACCCGCTGGCTAAAGGAAAATTTCGGCACGTCTATCCTACATCTGTCTTTCCTCAATTTGAATTTATGCCCTCTCAGGTGATTATTCTGAGCAACAGGAAGGGTCCCATCAGCATTGAGCATGCTCAAACCATTCAAGACTTTATACACCTCTATCAGATCACCTCGCTGGTGCCTGGTCTCCAGACACTGTAATTTGCAAAACTTAAGCCTTTCTTTGTAAGAGCACCCCTTTGTTCAATTCACTAATCTTGTTGCCCTTCTCTGTACTACTCGTTCCAGCAGCTGTACATCCCTCTTGAAATGAGGACTCCAGGCCTGTATAGAGCACTCTAGGTGTGGCCTGACCATTGCCTTATACAAGGGAATAATCACTTCCTTATCCCTGCTAGAAAAATTCCTATATATCATTGACAATACACGATGAGCTACTCTTGCAGACCGTCTGCAGTGCTCAGAGAACTTCATATCTGCCTGTAGAACCACCCCCAGGTCCCTTTCATTCTTTACCACTGTCAGTGTAGTACAACAGAGTTGATACGTTGCTCTGGGGTTGCTGTTTCCCATATGTAGTACTTAACATTTGTCAATGTTAAACTTCATTTGCCATCTCTCAGCCCATCTGCTCAAACTTTCCAGATCCCGTTGCAGCAGCATAGTGCCAGTAATATCCTTCATAACCCTGCCAACCTTTGTATCGTCTGCAAACTTGGACATTAAGCTTGATATACCATCATCATTATCATTTATAAATACAGAAAACAATAACGAACCCAATTCTGAACCCTGAGGGACTCCACCAATAACATTAGTCCAAGATGAGCAGTGTCCATTAATTACCACTCTCCGTCTTCTGCCACTCAACCATCCCTTTATCCATAGTAACAATTTGCCACCAATGCCACACTGCTCCAATTTGTGCAGCAGTCTTCCATGTGCAACATTATCAAAAGCCTTTCTAAGATCCAAATATATAATATCAAAGTTATTCCCTGCATCCAATTCTTTTGTGACTGCATCATAGTATCCAATCAAATTGGTCAGGCAAGATTTCCCCTTAACAAAACCATGCTGTGTCCCATCTATAACTGAAGTCTTGTCTAGATGATCCGGCATTGCTTCTTTAACCAGTGCCTCCATTAATTTTCCGGGAACAGAAGTTAAACTCACAGGTCTATAATTACTATCAGTAGTGATTCTTCATGCATTAAGAATCTGCAGATAATAAACCCTAAGTGATTATGATCACAGTGTGCTGAAGTGGGATTTACTCAAAGAGGTAACTACCATTATGGGTAAAGGGAAGGATTATTGCTTTCGTAAAGGCGACTACGATGGTCTGAGACAGTATTTAAATTCTATACAGTGGGAACAACTGACGATGTTACCAACAGCAAATTCAAAATGGGAAGCAGAGGCGGATTTAACGGCGGGCGCCCGGGCGCGCGCCCTGGGCTCCGACTTCTGAAGGGCCCCTCAAAACCCCAACTTTACACTTTTTTTCTAATGACACCAAGTTTGGTTTCATATGTGCAATTTTAATTACGTACAAGTTTACAATCGGTGGTAAAACCTGGTAGTATTTTTATATTCGCTTATTTTAATTTTATCATTACTACGCTTCATACTATACACATACTACGCTCTATACACATACTACACACACAAATGCTACAGGTGCTGCCGCTTTGGTCACACGCCCCACACTTGTAAGCAAACAAAGCCTACCCGTGGCCATTTTTAAAAACCTCCATTTTAGTTAAGTGGATTACTATTAACCACAATCACCTCTCCATCCCCTTTTCTTCAAATGTATCATATAAACTTATCACTTCGAGTGTGCCAGATGGAAGGGAAATCTACAAAGAAATTTTCCAGTAACCTGATCACAGAAGCAGTTGTTTTTGGGTTTCACCAACGTAACAACCGAGGATCGAGACCACCTCGGGTAAAATTAAAAATAAATTGAATAATAAATTGTGAAAAATACTTTGAACAGCTAAGGTTATGAGGCGTCACCATATTGTGCCTCTCAATTAAGTTATTCAATGAATGGTGAATTTCTCTGCTTTGCTGGATAGAAATTATTTAAAAATACTAAATCCGGGAACAGTCAATTTCGAGTCTGTTATTAATCAATGTATTCTACTTTTAAAAATAAGTTTCACAAGCTCGAGATGAAGGCACACTCGTGCGTATGGTTCTTCCACCATCTAAAGGTCTATCCGAGCAATTATTTGTAGGACAATTCGATATAAATTTGATCAGCACAAACACCCCATAATAAGGATTTTGTGCAAAAGTACGAGGTTAGGAATAACTTCATAGTAACTCCATAATCATATGTGTTCTCCTCCAATCTCTTACTTAAAATAGGACACCATCCTTTCAAGGATTTAGACCAGATGGCCTGTTCCGATATTCCAATAATTAAATTTTAATTTCGTTCTCCGTTTCAGTTCCATTTTACAGGCAAAGTCATAATCCGTGTTGACCAGTTTGTTTTTTCTTGAGACTTTTGAGTAGTTATTATTTCAGCTGAGTTGGTTACCAGCCATAAAATTAGACACAATCCTCTTAAAACAGTAATTCTATCAAATTACCAAACCATAGGGGTTCCCTCCAACCGTCCCCATGCTCCTCCAGCTGCCGACAGCTTCCAACTTCCGGATAATCCTCTTAGAACAGCCATTTACTTCTATCAAGTTCCTTAACCATGGGGCCGTTTACTTCTATCAAGTTCCCTAACCTTATTGACCCCATGTCCCTCCATCTGAGGACTGCTTCAAAATTAGCAGTCCCCTTCGGAGAAACCAATTGTTTCTATCAAGATCCCTAACCAATAAGCCTTGCCCGCCTCCTACCCCATGCTCCTCCAGCTGCAGACTACTTAAGAAGTTGCAAACAGTCGTTGGCCATTTCTGTAAAGCTTCCTAAACTCGGCCATTAAAAAGGATTTCGACTAAGCTGAGTTCTGGTTGAAAAAAAAAGGACAGTCTACTACCTCTTTCCAGATCAACCATCCGCTCAGACAGTCTTTCTTCCATTCCAATGTTCCTTCAAGCTAGAATACTCCACAGCTGGTACCAAACTGGAACAAGTCGTTTCAATTTGGAACAAGCTTTTTAGTTCGTTAGTCCTTTATATAGCAGTTCAACAATCCAAATTGTTCAATTCGTAATATTAGGGTACCGGAAATAAGTTTGCAACAGTTAAGCATTATTGCGTTTATTGTGAATCTGTTGCGATGCCCAGTTCATTATTCGTACATTAGATCTGACTCCTCTTCATGCTGAGACCTGCAGTTCAAAGAAGGTAATTGCTTTTTTCATTAGAGAAAACATTCCTCGTTCCTGTTAGTTACTAGCTAATAATTATTATTACTAACATACTAATAATAATACTTTAATATTAAAAGGATATCTCTTCGCCATTTTGTACAGTCCCTCCTTTCAAAAACTAAAGCGTTATTCTGCGAATGGGACACACGGTTCAAACTTGCAACCACACCCGTGTGATGAAGGTCCCACCTGTAATCCAATCCTCCCATATTCAGCAAAACATATCCCTGTCAACGAGTCTAAATGCCTCACAAATCCCAGTTTCACGAATCATCAGATAGTAAAATCTAAAAGAGCCATATCAATGGATCCTGTTGACCGCACAGTTGGTCCTGCTCTTCTAGTAAGATCTTCGCTGTAGTAAGATGGTGGAGCTCAGTCTTTTTTGGAAAATCATCAACTCCCCTTCAATTAGGACATTAAGATGATACCCTCTATCACCTGGAAGTGTGTTAAGATTCATATCGTGTATCTTATTCGCGGAATAACGGTTTAGTTTTGTAAAGAAGTTTGTCTTTTTTAAACTGAAACATATTTATCTTTTCGTCGTATGAAAGATTATTTAAATGATATGCGTGCGCGAAGCAAGAAGCAAAAGCATCTTTAGCATTGTCACATGCTCCTTGAAAGGGCTGCCATTAGTTTATACAACATGCAGGTATTTTGAAGTAAGACAAACACGAAAATTTCATTTAACACTTTTATTTTAAAAAAGTAACACTTTTATTTAAGAATACTCTTTAACAAAATTTCTGTACAGTATTTTGGAAAGACTCGTAAATATACATGAAAACGAGTAAAGTAAATGGAAAACATTTACATAAACTTAAAAATCACGTTCATAAAAACAGTAAAAACGTAACATTCTTCATACAGAACACATAAACATGAAATTAGTATGATAATCTCAAAATAAAATTAAACGTACATATATAAGGTAAGATGGTGTAAAAGTGCATTCGACAAACCATATGTTCTTGCACAATTAGATGAAATACCGTATTTTTCCGATTATAGGCACACTTTTATAGAAACGTTACCTCTAATATTATTCTGTTTCGCAATTCACAGCCAATCTTGTGATAGTAAGGAATTGGCATAGACATTGGAGACTTGGTTGAGCAACCTGAACTCATTCATAATGCAGCAGGGTCCAAAAGAAGGATCTTCGCTTCCCATCGCCTATTTACAGCGCATTTTCCATGCCGGTGTTATCGCTTACCCACTTCAGGTAGCAGGTGACTCTAGTATACACTCCGGGAAACGTGGGCCCTCCACATCTGTAACCAAAGGACACGATTCCGACCAAAGTCCATCCAGAGCCACGGCGATTAATGAACAGCGGTCCACTGGAATCTCCCTGTGAACAGAAATATGTAAACATTTTTATTTATTATACTTAAAAAGTAATTTAAATTAAATTAATTATTTTTAATTATAATTAAAATAAGTTCCAATACGAAACAACTTTTTAAATATTTTACTAATTATCAAATGAAATTTTAATTTAATTATTTTTAATAATTTAAAAGTTAGTTAAAATAAAATTAGTTTAGAATACAATTTACGAAAAAAAAAAATCTTTTTACTGAATCGGGGGCTCTCAACAGCCCTCGAAGTGTGTCAACTCCAAGGAAACTTCCCTCCATCAACTCCGAATTTTGATGCTTCACTGAAAATCTACTTTTATCATTCTTAGTTAGTTTTCTTACCTGACAAGCGTCTCTATCTCCCTCCTTCAGCCCCGCACATAAAAAGTCCTCAATCAGTCCACGTGGGAGAGGCGGATTTAACGCCGGGCGCCCTGGACCGCGACTTCTGAAGGGCCCCACAAAACCCCACACTTTACACTTTTTTCTAATGACACCAAGTTTGGTTTCATATGTGCAATTTTAATTACGTACAAGTTTACAATCGGCGGTAAAACCTGATAGTATGTTTATATTCGTTTATTTTCATTATTTCATTACTACGCTGCATACTATACACATGCAACGCTGCATAGGCCCCCCCTGCATAGGCTCATCGGAACAATAGAATCGTATTTGCTCCTTTGTACTTACAAAGGTTCTCCTGCAGTGCAGACTATATTGTTGAAATTATATTAAGATAAAATTAATTCCTGTTGTTACATCAGCGCCTGAATTTTCGTAGTTCATGAATAATTTTTGAATTTTAATTAATCATTAATTTATTGCGCTATAACGAAAAATCTCTTCTCTAGTATTCTTATCATTTAGACTATTAAATTTTATATTTTTCTTTTCATTGGTAGGCTACCAATGGTAGCTAGAAAAATGAAACGACATCTATCAGGGGCTGAAAAAAGACAAATTAAAAAAAGACGCGAATATAATATAATACATATATTATGTTCAAATTTTATTGGAAATAAAACATTAATAGTACATAATATTTTTTATTTATTTAAAAAAAATGGTTAACATGTATTTTTATTTTCCCTCTCTCTCTCTTGTTTTTTTAAGGGGCCCAATATTTTCTTCTGCGCCCGGGGCCACAGCCGACCTTAATCCGCTTCTGATGGGAAGCATTCAAAGAAATTATCTTGGAAGCTACTAGGCTTTACATACCAACTAAGAAATATTGTTCAAGGTTTAGGCCTAAATGGATGTCAGATGAACTAATGAGACATATGACAGAGAAGAAAAATGCACGGGAAACATGTAAATTAACACGTGACACAGAAACCAATGATCGATACAAGTTGATCTGTAACCAAGTTACAAAGGAGGTTAGTCAGGCACAGGCAGATTACGAGAAATCTTTGGCAAGCAATGAAAGAAAAACAGCAAAGAGTTCTTTACTTATGTAAACTCTAAAAGGAAGGGGATGAATCAGATTGGTCCAGTTGATATCGATGGGTCAACTGTTGATGATCCTGCTCAGGTAGCTAACAAACTAAATGAATATTTTGCATCGACATTCACACATGAGAAGCAATTCAGCGAGGGGAATGCCAGAGGTGCATTCAACTCTGGCAGTGATCTTGAGAATTTTGTAATAACTGAGAGTAAAGTGGAGGAGAAATTGTTGAAGATAAACACAAGAAAGGCACTTGGGGGTGGATGAGATCTATCCAGTTATATTAAAGGAGGCAGCAAAGGAAGTAAGCAAACCCTTAGCCATAATTATTACAGCTTCCTTGGACTCAGGGGAGGTACCCATAGACTGGAGATGTGCAAATGTGAACCCAGATGATATCCACTTTACAACGTCATTAAACTTTGCCCCTAGCAGACATAGTCTGGTCCTGTTCCACTATCCTTTTTACAAAGCATGTTACAAAGCAAATACAAGAAGAGGAAAAACAAACTGCGTCCTGGTTTACTGCCTAGGCACTAAACCAAGGCACTACCGAGCCACCGCAAACCACGCTGTGGTGGCTAAAAGGTGCATTATAGATTTCGCCTTATGTAAATTTCCTTAACCTAACCTGAAAATAATAACACTTATTTACAGTTAGGTTACGGAAATTGCCTAAAGGGCGAAATGAAAATAAACCAAAGTTGGCTAAATACTGTAGCTGTCCGCGGCTCACTGCAGATGTATTCACCGTGTAGCCACTACATACGAGTTACGTATTCGGCTGTGGCAATGTGCCCAGCTCGCTAGGGGCTACAGTACTTCGCCGACCGATCTCCTGTAACCGTCTATTTACCCAGATGACCGATGGCGGTGCTGAGGTCGTTTTTGCATTAGTATAGTCGTCTATGTGAATTACTATCTGAATTAATCTGTGGGGATCACCATACTAACCTATAGAACCTTGAAATCTTTTCTATCATTGTACTGTTACTGACAAATATTTATTTGCATTTATCTGAATGAAAGAAACACCATTTCCCAGATGTAATGTCTCAATTGTAGTCGATCCTGTTTGCTGTAATTGTCCACTTGCCCAATTCTTTGTATTAATATAAATATTTCCATTCCACTTTCATACTAAATTAAACGTTTGCTCAGATCGTGGCAGTGAAATTATTCTTACAGGAATGGAATCCTTTATACCACACTCCACTTTAAAATCTCGTCCTTTATCTAAACCTTGGTGTTCCAATAAATGTGCTAAGGCTGTTCAAGAGAAGAATGTTGAATACCGTAATTGGCTTGTTTCTAATTCTTCAGTTTCATTTTCTGCCTACACCAAAGCTCGCAACAATTGTAAAGCAGTTATTAATCAATCCAAACTAGAGTTCGAACAGGCTAAGAGTAGAAAACTTGCTTCTTGCCCTAATGGTAGCCGAGCATTCTGGTCTCTTGCCAAAGCTATTTGCCGCAACTTTTGCTCATCTCTGCTCCCACCTCTGTCCAAACCAGATGGTTCTGTTGTCACTTCAGCCAAGGATAAAGCTGACCTGCTAGCATCCCATTTTTATTCCAACTCTTGTATTAATGATTTGGTAAAACACCTCCCACCATTCCCACCTGTGCTCCTGAACTTACTCCTGTTCTTTGCTGCCTTTCTTTCACTTTCTTATTTCAAAGGTGTTTTTCCTTCTGCTTGGAAATTTGCTCATATCCAGCCAATTCCCCAAAAGGGTGACAAATCCCTCCCATCGAATTATTGTCCCATTGCAATTACTTCTACTCTTTCTAAAGTAATGGAGAAATCAATTAACCGCCAACTCTTAAATTACCTAGAAACCTTCCGTCTGATCAACGATCGCCAGTATGGATTCCGTCAGTGTCGATCCACTGGTGATATTCCGGCTTGTGTTACCCATTTATGGACTAATTCAATGGAAAGGTTCGGTGAAACACAAGTATTTGCTTTTGACATCTCAAAGGCTTTTGATCGTTTTTGGCCTAAGGGTGTTCTAAACAAGGTTCCATCTTATGGTTTTCCAACTGTTTTTAGTAATTGGTTATCCAGTTTTCTCTCTGATCGCTCACTGAGGGTGATGGTAGATGGCTCTCTGTCTTCTTACTTCTCCACTAATGTCGGTGTCCCCCAAGGTTCAGTTCTTTCCCCCACTCTTTTCTTCTTGTATATTAATGACCTTTTTCCATTGACTGGAAATCCTATCCATAGTTTTGCCGATGATAGCACATTGCATTCCACTTTCCATTTTGAGAAACCTTGTCCTGCTCAATCAGCTTCAACTTCTCGAAAATCCGCTACCAATTCCTTAAATGCCGATCTTCAGGTAATTCTCCAGTGGGGCAAAGACAACTTAGTTGATTTCAACCCTTCTAAAACTCAGTCTTGTCTTATATCTCGCAAAAAGGATTCTTCTGCTCCTATGCTTATCTTTGGTGACACTGCAATTTCTAGGCAAAATGATATATCTCTTTTGAGGATTACCCTGACTTATAATCTCTCTTGGCACAAGCACATTACAAATATTGCTTCCTCTGCATCTAAAAAACTTGGTTTTCTCTTTCGCTCTCGGCGTTACTTTTCTTCCAAACAGCTACTCACTCTGTATAAATTGTAAATCCGCCCTGCCATGGAATATTGTTCCCACACCTCCGGTGGTGCCGCCAAAACCTCTCTCGGGCTTCTTGATTCCATTCAGAAGAGGGCAGTTAGGTTAATTAATGATTCATCTCTAACAGAGTCTCTCCACTTGCTTTCTCATAGACGTACTGTTTCTGCTGCATGCCTCTTCTACAGATACTTCCATGGGCACTGTTCTTCTGAATTCGCTTCTATAATTCCCGCTCTCTGTTTCAAAACAGGCCGAACATGTGCATCCACTAGCCAACATCCATTTACTGTCCAACTTCAAACTCACAGAACCAACTTTTCATCTTCCTCGTTTATTCATTCAACTGCCGTTTTCTGGAGCAACCTTCCTTCATACGTATTTCCTGAAAATTACAGTCTACAGAAGTTCAAGTCCAATGTCAACAAATATCTTCTTTCATCTTCTCAGTCTCCAACCCAAGCATGGTACTAAGTACTATAGGTTCTAATACCTCTCGTGTTTGGGGTTCACATAAAAAAAAAAAAAAAAAAAAAAACGAAATTTTTCAAAATTTAAGTTGGCTATTCATTTCAGTAAGAACACTAAATTGCTTAACTCTTTTAAACTCAAAGGGCTCACACGCGATGAGTATGGGCTTGGCGACCCAGGGTCCTGAGCTGGATATCATCATTCTTCTCTTTTTAGTGATTCACTTCTATTTTATTTCTGAATCTTGTTTTCTATCTCTCTTCTGAGTGTAACTCAGAAATTTTTTGGCTGGTGTAGCAAAAGCCTCAGGCTTCCTTACACCATATGCCTAATTATAACAATAATAATAATAATAATAATAAAGCCTTAGGCAGAGGAGTCGGTTCGAAAAGATGGAGACAGTCTCCCGAGCAAGCCAGTAGAGGAAGCGGCGCTGTCCCTGTAAGGCTACCACAAGAGAAGGGCAAGACTATCCAGCCCCACCATCTGAAAGTGTTTCCTGTGCAACTGCGCTAGTGACCACCTAGAAGGAAGAAAACCCCAACGCATGAATTGGGGCATTGAAATGAACACATACATCATGCGAGCATACTATGAAATAACCAGGCTCGAGACCGATATGATAATGTACAGATCGCGACTACATTCCAAATGGTTTAAACGATACCCGGATATCCAGCTCGCCGAACACGATTAGCAGACCAAAGAAGGACCATCGTCACGAAGAACCTAATAGCTCCTGCCATCTTTGAATAAATCAAGCAGGATGTCAGCGATCTGCTACAAAGCACAAAGAATATGGTCAATATGGAACCAGAGGAGGAACAGCAAGAAGAAATACAACCCAGAGTAGCCGAAATGGAAAGAGACGACATCATGCTATCCAGAATAGAAGATGAGTGGAAGAAGGCCCTAACCGAATTCGAAGGAATGGATCCCACAAGAACCCACGTGGTACCAAAGCAGAGGCCAAACAAAATCCTGTTGAGAGTAACACACCACCTCAATCAGCAAATAATGTTACATTACCTTGACAACAATGGTTCCACGCTGGAGGCTACCCACACACCCGTGTACTGTGCTGCCATAGCAGCCACTAGGATTAATGGAAAAGAAACGAGAGACCAGCAGTAGAAGAAGCTGCAAGCTTGGGAAAGAAGATTAAAGCAGAAGATAGAAGAATTAAGAGTCAAGATAGGTCAGTTGACCCAGTACCAGCAGGGAAATAGAAGAAAAAAATTGATTGGAAATGTGTATAGCACCCTAAAGAGAGACAACGTCCATAGCAAACATAAGACAAGAAATCAGAGAATAGGAGAAAACTTGGACACACTGAAGAAGAATCTCCTCGCACTCATCAAGAGACTATACACACGAAGAGAGCTCCCAGAGGAAAATAAACAACCGAATCATCGATAAGGACCGAAGAGCCTTCTACAGGAAACTGGATGAACATGAGAAAGCAGGAAATGGACCACCCGAGAAGAAGACGATCGGTGAGTTCTGGGGAATTATCTGGAACATGGAAGTAAGGCGTAACAGCAGAGCGCCTTGGATAGAATTAGAACGGAAGAAACCAATCACATGCAAGAGGTGAGCGAGTGAGAGATTCGAGAAGAAGAAAAAATAAAACAGTTGATCAGGAACACACACCACTGGCTAACTACGGGAATTGATAACATTAGCATTAGCATTAGCATTAGTAGCGGCATTTGATGCCAGAAAGCAAGCTTATGCAGCATCAGCCAAAAAAAAATAAATAAATAATAAATAAATAAATAAAAAAATAATAATAAAATAACCACTTCCACTTCACCCCTCTGTTCGTTCGAAATACCTGTCCAGCTGAGCCTTAAACTTATTTAGCCTATCAACTTCCACGACAAGGAATGGAAGTTTATTCCAGAAACCAACCACCAGATGGCGAAAGGCAAATTTCCTCACGTCTATCCTACATCTGTCTTTTCTCAATTTGAATTTATGCCATATCAGGGGATTATTCTGAGGAAAAGGAAGAATCCCATCAGCATTGAGCATGCTCAAACCATTCAAGGCCCTCGCCGGTGCCTAGTCTCCAGACACTGCAATTTGCAAAACTTAAGCCTTTCTTCGTAAGAGCACCCCTTTGTTCCATTCACTAATCTCGTTGCCCTTCTCTGTACTCGTTCCAGCATCATTACACCCTTCTTGAAATGAGGCCTCCAGACCTGCATACAGTACTCTAGGTGTGGTCTGACCATTGCCTTATACAATGGAATAATCACCTCCTTATCCCTGCTAGAAAAATTCCTATATATCATCGACAATACACCATCAGCTACACTTACAGCCCGTCTGCACTGCTCAGAAAACTTCATATCTGCCTGCACAACCACCCCCAGTTCCCTTTCATTCTCTACCACTGTCAGTGAGGTACCACAGATTTGATACGTTGCTCTGGGGTTGCTGTTTCCCATATGTAGTACTTTACATTTGTCTATGTTAAACTTCATTTGCCACCTCTCAGCCCATCTGCTCAACCTTTCCCGATCCTGTTGCAGTAGCATAGTGTCAGTAGTGTCCTTGACAACCCTGCCAACCTTCGTATCGTCGGCAAACTTGGACATTAAGCTTGATATACCATCATCAATATCATTTATAAATACAGAAAACAATAATGGACCCAAAACTGAACCCTGAGGGACCCCACTAATAACATGAGTCCACGATGAGCAGTGTCCATTGATTACCACTCTCTGTCTTCTCCCCCTCAACCACCCCTTTATCCACAGCTGCAATTTGCCCTCAATGACCCACTGCTCCAATTTGTGCAGCAGTCTTCCATGTGCAACAGTATCAAAAGCCTTTCTAAGATCCAAGCATATAATAGCAAAGTTATTCCCTGCATCCAGTTCTCTTGTGACTGCATCATAGTATGCAATCAAATTGGTCAGGCAGGACTTCCCCTTAACAAAACCATGCTCTGTCTGAGCTATGACTGAAGTCTTGTCTAGATGATTCTGCAGTGCTTCTTTAACCAGTGCCTCCATTAATTTTCCTGGAACAGAAGTTAAACTAACAGGTCTATAATTATTTGTGTCGCCCTTTGATCCTCCTTTGTGAATTGGGGTTACATTTGCAAATCTCCAGTCCATAGGTACTTCCCCTGAGTCCAAGGAAGCTCTCATAATTATGGCTAAGGGTTTGCTTACTTCCTTTGCTGCCTCCTTTAATATAACTGGATAGATCCCATCCAACTCAGGTGCCTTTCTTGTATTTATCTTCAACAATTTCTCCTCCACTTTACTCTCAGTTATTACAAGATTCTCTAGCTTACTGCCAGAGTTGAGTACAACTCTGGCATTCCCCTCGCTGAATAACTCCTAATGTGTGAATGTCGATGCAAAATATTCTTTCAGTTTGTTAGCTACCTGAGCAGGATCATCAACAGTTGACCCATCGATATCAAGTGGACCAATCTGATTCATCCTCTTCCTGCTAGAGTTTACATAAGTAAAGAACTCTTTGCTGTTTTTCTTTGCATCTCTTGCCAAAGATTTCTCGTAATCTGCCTACGCCTGCCTAACCTCCTTTGTAACTTGGTCACAGATCAACTTGTATCTATCATAGGCTTCTGTGTCACGTGATAATTTGTATGTATCCCATGCATTTTTCTTCTCTGCCATATGTCTCATTAGTCCATCTGAAATCCACTTAGGCCTAAACCTTGAACAATATTTCTTAGTTGGTATGTAAAGCCTAGTAGCTTCCAAGATAAGTTCTTTGAATGCTTCCCATTTTGAATTTGCTGTTGGTAACATCATCAGTTGTTCCCACTGTATAGAATTTAAATACTGTCTCAGTCCATCGTAGTCGCCTTTACGAAAGCAATAACCCTTCCCTTTACTCCTAATGGTAGTTACCTCTTTGAGTAAATCCCACTCCAGCACACAGTGATCACTGCCACCTAGTGGTTCATTTCCCTGCAGATTCTTAATGCATGAAGAATCACTACTGATAATCAAATCAAGAGTATTATTCCCTCTTGTTGCCTCCCGAACATGCTGATGTAGGAAACAATCATCCAATAAATCCACAAAAGCCTTGCTAGTGTGTGAGTGACCAGCCCCCAAATACCCAGTCAATATCTGGGAAATTAAAATCTCCCATTATAAGACTCTCTGATTTACTGGCCCATTCTATTTCCCCGTACAGTTTCTTATTATACTCATCAGAGTCATTAGCCCTATAGCACACCCCTACTCTCAATTTTGATCTCCCCATGCTTATATCACACCAAACTGACTCGACACTGCACTGTCCAGCAATGTCGACTGGCTTCACTTCCTTGGATTTTATGTATTTCTTAACTAAAAGCATAACCTCTCCTCCCTTCCTACCCTGTGTCAACAAGCTCACATGCACACAAAAGCACATAGCCGAGCAGTTCAATCGAATTATAAGGCAGCTGCCCATACGTTGGTTGCACCCTGGTGGCATTATAGCCTCACACAAACAAAACAACACACATTAATATTGCACACATACACTGACACTTTTCAGGCCCATTATGCAGAGTTTTTGCACCATAACAGAGTACAAAGGTTGTATGAGCTAACGCCTAGGAGCCAGCCCGATATAAGAACGCATATACAGTACCTTGATTACCACTGTATAGAATGGGTATATATATATTTATGATAATGTCTATAAAACCGTATATAATCTTTTATATAAATTGTTTATATCATGCGAATGTACATAAAAATGTGTGTGTAAATAAATGGAATGGAATGATAAGGCACCCGGAGAAAATACCGAAGTTTCTCACTGAAGGAGTCACATATCTGAAGCCTAAATATGAAGATACAAGAAACCCGTGGAAATCCAGGCCAATCACATGCCTCCCAACGATGTACAAGATTCTGAACAGAAGTTAGAAGACAGAGAGCCATCTACCATCACCCTCAGTGAGCGATCAGAGAGAGAGAAAACTGGATAACCAATTACTAAAAACAGTTGGCAAACCATAAGATGGAAGCTTGTTTAGAAGCCCTTTATGCCAAACACGATCGAAAGCCTTTGAGATGTTAAGAGCAACTACTTTTGTTTGAAGAAACCTTTCCATTGAATTAATCCATAAATGGGTAACATAAGCTAGAATATCACCAGTGGATCGATACTTACGGAATCTGTACTGGCGATTGTTGATCAGACGGAAGGTTTCTAGGTAGATTAAGAGTTGGCGGTTAATTGATTTCTCTATTACTTTAGAAAGAGTAGAAGTAATTGCAATGGGACAATAATTCGATGGGAGGGATTTGTCACCCTTTTTAAGAATTGGCTGGATATGAGAATTTCCAAGCAGAAGGAAAAACACCTTTGGAATAACAAAGTGAAAAAAGGCGGCAAAGAATAGGTGTAAGTTCAGGAGCAAAAGTTTTGAGAACAAGTGGAGAAATACCATCGGGACCTGGAGCTTTCTTAGCATCAAGTTTCGTCAAAATCCTTCTAACGGAAGACCACAGGAGGCATTGAATGGAGCGTGTTGGGAATGGTGGGAGGTGTTTTACCAAGATCATTAATACATGAGTTGGAAGAAAAATGGGATGCTGGCAGGTCAGTTTTATCCTTGGCTGAAGTGCCAACAGAACCATCTGGTTTGGACAGAGGTGGGAGCAGAGATGGGCAAAAGTTGGGGCCAATAGCTTTGACAAAAGACCAGTATTCTCGGCTACCATTAGGGCAAGAAGCAAGTTTTCTACTCTTACTCTGTTCAAAGTCTAATTAGGACTGATTATTAACTACTTTACAATTGTTGTGAGCTTTGGTGTAGGCAGAAAATGAAACTGAAGAATTAGAAACAAGCCAATTACGATATTCAACATTCTTCTCTTGAACAGCCTTAGCACATTTATTGGAAAACCAAGGTTTAGATCAAGGACGAGATTTTAAAGTAGAGTATGGGATGGAGGATTCCATTCCTACAAGCATAGTGTAAGTGTAAGTGTAAGTGTAAGTGTGTGTTGTTGTCTTACGGCACCAGGGGTTTCCCCCATCTCCGCGTTGCTTTCATTGTGGTGAACCAGTTCACTGGGAAATGCCAGAGATTTAAAAGTGTGTGGAAATTGTTCATGTGTTGTGTTCTGTACCGTTGTTCATCTGGTCATTTAGCCGTTGGACCCCTATTGAGGCCCAACGTTGTCCCACTTACGCCCCGTGGAGGCAGACCAGGAACCCAGTAGCTGTAGATTCACTCTGGCAGGTCCTGCCGCTTAATTTCCTGGGATTTCGGCGGCTAGGACCTTAAAAAATAAATAAATAAAATAAAATAAAATAAAAAAAAAAATAAATAAAAAAATAAATAAAAAAAAAAATAAAAATAAATATATAAGTAAATAAAAAATCTGCGCTGGGGTAATGTCGCTTTGGTTTGCTAGGCCGAGTTTTGGGCGTAAGGTAATTTTATCATATTTAGTTTTTGACGTGTGGGGCTTTCGCTATGATGAAGGTAGAGAGGGGAGGGAGACCGAAGATTGGGGGGAAAAGACAGAAATATGGGGCCAATAGAGTAGATAGCCCCAGTTTTCAGTGGGGCATGCCCATGCCCCACCAGAGTAGAAGTTTGGGGGTGGAGGAGAAGGAACAAAAAATGTCCCCTCCCCCCAAGGAAGTGGGAATAATAGGTGAAGAGGGCGAGGGTGTCCTCTTCAGATCGCCATCAAGCTGTTTGCAACTGTGCTGCGTTTAGTCTGTTCTCTACTGTCTGTGCTGCATTCCCCCGTCCTTGCTTTTCTCTTCCGTGTGATCAGCACTCTTCTTTTCCAAGTACTGGTCCTCTGCAAGGTTTCAGTTTTTTTGTCACATTTGGCGCCGATTTTTGTCAATCTCTGTGTACGTTGCTGTAGATAGCTATTAGTGTTTTTCTCCTGGTGAATAAGTCTTGCGCATACTGGGAGAGTGCCCTATATTCATCCTCAGTGTCCAGGAAGTGGTGCTCCAGTCCTTTTGGGAAGTATCTTAACCTTGTTATTAGTAGCCCTCTGAGGTCTTCATAGTGTTGACAATCATAGACTATGTGGCTCCAGCTTTCACTTTCTCCACATATGCAGTTGGGGTCCTCAACGAGTCGGAAGCCAAACAGCTTCTCCTTGTAGGGTCCGTGTCCGGTTAATAGTGTTGTCATATGGTACCCTGGGAAGTACCACGGTGGCTGCTTTGGGTATATTTTCTGGAGGTCTGGTAGAAATCTTTTTGTTACTTCGCCTTTTGTAGTCTCTGTCCATCTTCTCTGCCAAAGATCTAGGAGGTGGGTCTGTAGCCTATTTTTTTCGTGTTTTAGGTTGTCTGCCTGGTCAGTCGTGTATCCTTGGTGGGTAGCGGCCACTCCCCTGGCCAGCAAAAACAGTAGCCCGGCCTGAACTGCCTCCAGGTCCAGAGGGAGCGCTCCAGCAAGTACCTGCAATGCTGGGGTACTTACCGTGCTGCAGGCGCGCGTTGTTGATAGCAGTATGGTCCTTTGGGTCATTTCTAGTGTTCTTTTGTTGACTACCAGTGTCGTTTTTGGATACCAAACCGCTGCTGCATAGGTGATTGCAGGCAGGAAGGTTGTTTTATAGTAAAGCATCAGTGCTTTTTTCTTGAGTCCCCAATATTTCCTTGTGATTCTGGTTACCAGTCCAGAGTATCCTCTGATTTTTCTTCTGATGTATTTCAGATGCGGCTGGAACGTCATGTTTTTATCTAGGATAACGCCCAGATACTTCAGTTGGCTCACAAATTTGATTGTTACATTGTTGATTTTAATTTGCGGGGGTCGTCGTAGTTGCAGAGTCCCCTTTAGCAGGATCGATGAGGTCTTGTCTGACGATATTTTCAGCTGGTTCTTTGATGCCCATTGCTGCAGCCGCTGCAGTGCCTGATTTGCCAGCGTCTCCAATTGGGCCCTGGAGTCCGCCTCTACCGTCAATGTCAAGTCGTCCGCGAAGGCGTGTACTGCCACAGAACCCAGGTCCGTAGTCAGGAATTCATCGAGGACCATTGTCCACAGAAGCGGCCCAAGCACCGATCCCTGCGGACATCCTCTGTGCACCTCTCTTGTTATTTTTTGATAGTGTACATTGATTTCCACTCTTCTTTGTGTTAAATAGCTTTCGATTACTTTGTAGAGGTTAAGAGGCACCTCAGCCTCCCTCAACCTTGCCAGGACGCTTGGCCACCAAAGTGAATCAAACGCCCCAGCAAAGTCAACAGAGATGAGCAGCAGATACTTTCGTCTACAATCCTGGAAAATCCTTAGCAAGTTTCCCAGTGCGTCCACGGTTGAGGATCCTGGTCTGAAGCCATACTGATTTCTGGCATGTAGGCCTGCCGCTTCATAGTGTTTTATAACTCTCACATGGAGTAATCTTTCAAACAATTTGCTTGCCACTGGGAGCAGTGCGATGGGTCGATATGAATCCGGAAATTCTGGATTTTTGGTAGGATTTTTCAGTATTAGTTTTAAATTTGCTGTTTTCCATGCAGTTGGGAAATGTCCTGTTTCCAAGCATCTATTGTATAGTGTTAGGAGTAGGTGCGGATTGTATTCCACGGTTTTCTTCAGTATTTCTGGCTCAATAAGATCGAGGCCCGGGCATTTTCTATTTCTGACCCTACTAGCGGCCACGCTGAGTTCATCCAGGGTGAAGGGAGGCTCAATCGCCTGGTTTCTGTAGTTATCGTTTCTGTAGCATGTCTGTTTCTGACCTGGCATAGTTAACATATTTGGTTTTTGATATATTCTGTCGAGTATGTTATTCATCGACTGCTCCCAGGTTGTGGTGAGATCTCCCTGCCGAGTCCTAGTGGTAGAAATCACCTCCCCCCTAGGCAGTCTATTGGTTGTTACTTTGTAGACAATGCCCCAGGGGTCATTGTTCCCTGCTGTGGAGACCAAGGACTCCCAAGAGCGTCTTTTACTTGTCTTTATGGCGTCAGTGTACCGGTTTCTTATTTGTCTATATATTTGCCTCAGGGCTTCAACCTCATTTGCTGGCCATGTTCTTCGGGCCCTCTGGAAGTCCTTCCTACTCTTGTTCATTTGTCGCCGGAGCATGGCAATGTCCCGGGTCCACCAGGGGACTGCGCCCAGTCGGGGTTGTTTCTTCCTGATAGTTTGGTTGCTGATATCTATCATCAATTTAGTAATTGCCTTCTGCAGTTCGTTCGGATTATTCTGTGGATCTAGGGACGGAGGTTTGTTGTTAACCGCTGTAGTTAGTAGCTCTTTGTATTGGGGCCAATCTGCCTTGGCAACTGCGTATCTGTGGGGTGTTTGTATATTTGCTGTTGTTCTTGGCAGCGTTCTTGTTACTTTGCAGGTGATGACTCGATGGTCCGAGGTGGTCCAAGCGTCTTCCACCCTCCAGTCGGTCACGTGGTTCGCCAGGTTCCTAGTTGCTAGGGTGATATCGATGGTGGCCTCCCAGAGGGTGTTGCAGAATGTTGGCAGATGGTGCGGTTGGTTCAGTACAACAAATTGTGATCCTATCAGATAGTTTTCGAGTTGCTGCCCATTTGTTGTTCCTCTTCTGTCAGCAGTAACGCTGTGCCATAGTGGAGAGCGACAGTTTACATCCGCTCCTATAATTATTTTTTCATTCGGCAGAGTGTTTTGGAGACGGCGCAGGTAGTTGATTGTGGTCTCAATTTCCTGTCCTGGCCTGCTGTAAAGGGCCACTACATATAGGGAACCTACTGCTGTAATGAGCTGGGCACAGGCAGCCCAGGTCGTGCACAGTTGAGTTACTTTTGTTGCAGTGATTTTGGTGTTCCTGACTAGGACCGCTGCCCATGGGGTGTCCTCCTCCGTGTGGACGGCCTTATATTGCAGTGGATACCCCACCACCCGCTTTGCGTGAACGTATGGCTCCTGCAATATGATTATGTCGGTGTCTTCCTCATCGGCCCTGACCCGGATTTGGTCTGCCACTGTTTTGGCTCGTTGCGCGTTAGTCTGGATTATCTTAATCATTGCTATATTATACTTTTTATTTCTTGTCCCCATAATCGATTCTATTTTGGTATATGCTTTTGGCTTTAAGGTAGACTGGGCACTTCGGGTCCTTGATTGAATGCGCGTGTTCTATTTTCATTGCCTTACAGTTTGCGCAGGTGGCTTCCTTGTCTTTGTGTGGACAGTCTTTAAAGGCGTGTCCCTTCTCTGTGCAGTGTCCACAAGTTGGAACTGTCTGGGTGCAGACATGCGTAGTGTGTCCGAACTTGCAGCATCTAAAGCATTTCGGAACCACCACTCGCTCCCGGAATCGGTAGCTGCCCCACTCAATATATACCCTTGTTCTGTCCTTTAAGACTTGCCATGCTTCCGGTATAAGCTCCACACTCCAGTTGTTGTTTATTCCTCCTCTCGCCTTTATATGAAACTTTGTGGTTATTACTTCGTGTGTTTCTTTGTCTGGTATTTCCTTTTGCAGATTCCTGAGGTAGAGCTCTTCGGCCAGCTGGGCTGCTGTGACTTCTGGATTGACGTCATAGATTATTATTGACGGTCCCTTCCTTTTGGGCGGCTGGGCCGTTAATCCGAGAGCGTCTATTTTGGGGTTTTCTATGATACTTTGTATTTCTTGTCTAGTTTCGGTTTCAATTACTAGTCCTACGTCTCTCATTTTCCGTATTCCTTTTATTCTTGTATTTTTAAGGTCCTCCCTCATATTACTAATTACTTTTGTTTTTAATTCCTCACTAGAGGGGATCTTGCCAGTCTCCTTTGGTCGGAGTATCACCAGGTTTGGTGTTGGCAACAGTGTTTTCCTCTTCTGGTGCGTCTCTGCGGTTGGTTGGGTTTCCGTTGCTATTGGGATCCTCAGCGCTTCCGAGTATGTCGGGACGCGCTGTGGCGTTTGTTTTGCCCCGCATTCTTTATATGCTTGTAGCCGTGGTGTAGGAAGATTCGGTAGCGTGTCCAGCACCTTCTCAAGGATGGAGGTTCTTGTCTTAAGTTCCTCGTTAGTGGTTTTTAGTTTCTCGCTGTCGATAAGGAGGGCAGTGGTAATAGATTCAAGGGTGGCCCAGAGTTCTTGAACATAACTTGCCGCTTGTCTGTTGAATCGACTATTATCTTGATTAAGAAAGGTCACAAGATTCCTATGTAAAGCAGATATTATTTGATGGGTTGGAGAGTCTTCATCTATAGGTTTGTGAGTTGTAGGGTATGCAGAAGGTGTAGTTACTGTGACGGTTAGTTTTCTAGATTGGGGGAGGCCTTCTGCCTCAGTCTGATCCAATGCTCTGCGTGGTCTCTCTGGTTGTTTGGCAGAGGAGGTCTTAGGAGTCCCTGATGGGGTAGGAATATTGGTTGATAGTTTGGCTGCAGATAATGTTCCAGGACTCTCTGCTAGATTAGGGGAGGGCCCTAGAGCTGCCTGGGAGGCAGGAGCACTTATAGCTGTTGGAGAGAGAGTGGTCTGTAATTTCCCAGTGTAGGGAGAGCTTGCCTGTGAAGGTTGCAGAGTAGGAGGGACAGGGGCTAGGCGAACTACTACTGGCGTTGAAGTGTTAAATTGAAACTTAGATGAGATCACAGGGTCAGATTCATCAAGAGGCACTTTGTTGAGAAATTCTAGTATGGTTTGAGGAGACCGGGGTGTTCTGGTTTTTGCTGTCCTCTTACTTTTCTGTTTCTTTTTCTTGGACTTGTTCACTTTGGGAGGCTGGAGGCCAACTTGGTCTGAATCGTCTGCTACAGCATTCTCGTCAGCCGACGATGAGGATGTTTCTCTTGAGCTCATGTCTAAGGGTTGTATGGTTTGGGTCAAAGACCAATAAAGCTATAATAAAGCAATTGTAAGGGGTTACTCCTGAGTAATTTGATTTCTTCTGAAAGGTCTACCGGAGGTTTAACGGGGTTGAAATTTTTTACGCCTCAAGAGGACTGAAAAAGCCGCCGAACGAAAGCGTCAGGCCCGTGTGATGATCTGAAGCCGCACATCAACGCCTCGAAAATCCCCGAGTTATCCCCAGAACACAAGTGGGGGGAAGAAGTAGCCAGCGGTGAGCGTGGCCCTAGAGAGAGGAACCGACGGCGTAGCCAACTGCTTTTGTTCTATAGTCGGGAATTGGAAGTACTGTATTGATAAAATCAGCCAAGAAATAAATAAAACATTACCTGAGGAAGATGCAGGCGATTTGGCATTATTACCGGACAGATCATCTTTAGAACATCTTTCTCGAAAATCAAAACAGTATAACCGCACAAATTATTAATTTTAATCGGAGCTCATTCGTAGGCTGCCACACACTATACGCGCACGAATTTGCTCCAAATCAAAACTATGTACGTATCGTATTCTCAGCAATATCCACTAGGCCTAACTGTCAACAATACGTGTTTGACTACAGCAAAGCGTTAGCAGAATGCTAAGCCTAAAGAATGCTAAGCCAACTTGCCGCTAGGGGGATGATTGTGTCCGGCTGTCTGTATGATATGCTCCGTAAACTTTTCTTGTTTTGTGTGTTTTTTATTTAAAGTATTAAGTTCCTATTAGTGCCACCACATAAGGATAGGCCCTTGGACTGCCAGGTGCAAGTACTGTATTATTTGAACGGACAACAGATAAGTATTAAATGAATTTCTGCATGTTCATTCCGCTACTCCATACAAGCGCTTTCAGCCATTATCTTGTAGTTCAACTTATACATGTGTCCAACAGACACTTGACCTTGACCAGGCATTAGAGTTTTGCCTAGCCGCTCTGTTCTTCCCTCCCTACTTAGTCCCCTGCTCCCTGTGGATTTCACTGCAGGGCAACTAAGGCGACCGGCTGGTCACAGTGCCTATTGCTTGCTAAACCACAACTGTGGTGATATTAAATTATCTAGTAAAACTACAGTAACTGAATTCAATATGACAAATACTACCTCCTGTCAAAATTCTAACGTCTGCACCATCTGTGGGACCAGCTCTGACCCCATTGTCCAATGTATTGAGTGCAAACAATTAATATGCAATGACTGTACACATTTTGACCTGAAAAAATTAAATAAAAGTCGGCGGAAATCATTCTGTTGTGATAGATGTCGACTCAGAAATTCTCAGAAAAGCCCTATAACTGTTGCAACGCCAAACAGCACGGAACCTGAGTCACTTTCCTCCTCTTCGGCTAACAAAGTTGAAATGCCGTACTCTAGTACATTTGAGACAAATATCATGCCAATAACTAGAAATACCGACTCTGAATCGTACATGGATGAAGCCTCTAATCCTTCTTTGTTGTCGCATCAAATCTCAGATGCGACAACTCAAACATCTGTGCTGTCAGAAGATCTCAGCGCTAACTCCTTCCCTACGGAAACTCTGAATCCAACCTTTGGTATTCTGCAATCAACTGAATTCCAGGAACTACTCTTTAACACTATGCAGAAAATCCTCATTCAAACTCATCTAATCAGTGCACCTCATACTGCAAACTCTGAAATTCTCCTGGATTCTAATACACTCAATGAAGGAAACAGCGAGCTATACACGGAGATTTGTGGTATAAAAACAATATTAGCTAATCAACAGGCTGAAATTTCTGACATTAACGCCCAAATTAAAAATCTCACATCAGTTATGTCTTGCCACTTAAGGGAAGCTAGGAAGAATTCTGAACCTACTCTCGACACCAATGGGCTCAAAGTGAATACGAATTCTTCATTAACTGACGATGCCCTCAGTACTGAGACCAGATCTTCACCTTCCACCGGCCTCAATAGTTCTACTGCTGCAAATATTAACTTGCCCAAGCCTGCTAACATTCATGATTCAAGTCATTCAACTGAGCAATTTATTGCCAAACAGACTCTGTTAAATGATTCTCCTGATGTAAATAGAACCACTCCTCCCACCTACTCTCCTCTGCGGAACAGTTCTGTCTGTACTTCTATTTCACAAGCTCAGAGTCACCAAGCGGAATCCTCTTCAACATCAGTTAAGGCAACATATGCAAAAATAACTGCTGCCACATCTAATGAGGTCTGCAAACCTGTCTGTACATCTGCCGCCACAGTGAGTAAACCTGTTTCTGATTGCCAGTCTCAAATATCGCACCAAAGATCAAAACAGAACAAACCGTCAGAAAATATTAAAGCATCTATATCTCAAGGTACTTTCTCCAAGCTTCCAGCCATAACTCATCAAACACAGAATGTAACTACTGCAGAAAAATCTCAGTTACTCAAACACAAGTATAATATCACAATTATTCCCACAAAAGACCGAATTTTTCTTTCTAGACTTGGACCCTCCACTAAATCTGAAGATCTTATCAACCTAATTAAAGAAGAATATGGTTTCGGAGTAGATGTCCGTTCTCTGAAGACACGATGTCCCGCCTACTCATCTTTTATAATAACATGCCTTCCATCACAAACAGAAAAAGTGTTGAATCTAAGATCCCTTTTATCAGGGGCTCTAGTAAAACGCTTCACGGACAGACCATCAAGGGAGTCCAAAATCTCCTCTCCACCGGCATAGCAATCAGATACCCTGCTATCTACACATACTACGTTCTCCTCTCGTCATAGAATCCCCAGATCCCAACTGTTCAGTGTTTACCTTCAGAATTGCAGGAGTATAATTAGCAACCTAAACCACTTCAGAGCAATCCAAGGCTCACATATTTACGACATTTACCTGCTCACTGAAACCTGGCTCTCCATAAATATTGATGATCAGGAGATTATAGATGGACAATATACAATCCATAGAAAGGACAGAGGATCTCGTGGAGGCGGAGTAGCTATTATACATTCTAACCATATACTCTGTGAAACTGCATCAAATTTCACAAATATTGAATCAGTATACTGCCTTCTTCATCTTGGCAAGTTAAAGGTTTTAATAGTATTGCTTTATTTTCCACCTCCCTTAACTAATATAGACCTCCAGTACTTAGAAAGCTCGCTGGAATCAATCTTCCCACTAATTCAATCTGCCGACATAGCAATGGTTTTGGGTGACTTTAACTGTCAAATGGCCAATTTAGAATCTTCTTCTCCATCACTGCAGACTAGGGCTCTCTTTAATATGCTTCACAGCTATGGTCTGGAACAAATTTGCAACTTTCCAACCAGAGAAAATGCCTACCTCGACCTAATATTTTCCTCTACTCATATAGATGTTCACACCGACAACCCCATATTTCACTCGGATCATTCACCAATTACTTTTGACATCACAGTGACTTCTCATAACTTCAAATGCAGCTCCCGTACTCCTCGATTCAATTTCAGAAAGGCTGACTGGCCTCTGCTCAACCTAGCTCTAAGAAACGTAGACAAGCAGCTCGCTGACGCTATGGATGACATCGATGTGCTCACCAACAACCTGATTAACTGTGTCCATTCAGTTATATCTGACATTGTTCCTCAATCCCATCTTACCGCACGCTCTACCTACCCGCACTGGTATAATAGTGAACTAATACGTAAAATTAAATCCAAAGAATTCTACAGAAACAAATATAAGCAAACAGGTGACAGTCAATACTATGAAATATTCAGCCAACTCCGCAAAGAAGTGAAAACTCTCATATTAAACTCCTACAACATGTATACAGAGTCAGTTCAGGATAGTCTGCTTACTCACAGAGATATCAAACCATTCTGGAATTTCATGAAGCATAAGAACATAACCAGTAGAAAGTTACAACTCCGAAACGCAGATGGAATTCTCTTATCTGACGAATTCAGTATTGCTCAAGAGTTTGCCAAACACTTTTCTAGAATTCAAACAAATGATACATTGAGACCTGCCTCATTTCCTGACTTCACACCTGTTAAAGATGATATCCTCATTAATCTCTTTATCACTGATGAAGATTTAAACTCGGCATTAAAAAGCATGAAAAATGACTATACTAGAGGCCCAGATGACATTCCAGGCCTATTTTGGAAAAGGACTGTCACTACATTGAAACCCCTCATACTGCGGATCTTCAACCTGTCTCTCAGGCTGGGGAAGTATCCTAATCACTTTAAGCAGGTCAATATAGTTCCCATTTTCAAAAAAGGTGATAAAAATGACGTATGCGATTACAGACCCATAACCTTGCAAAACAGCCTGGCTAAACTCTTCGACACAGCAGTGCACAAACATCTCTTCGAATTCTTCAAGCCTTTTATCGATCAGAATCAACATGGTTTCTGCAGTGGCAAGTCAGTAGTCACAAATTTACTTCCTTTCTGGCAATACACCTCTGAAGCTCTTGATAACCACCTACAAGTTGATGCAGTCTACACAGACATATCTAAGGCATTTGATAAAGTCCCGCACGAACAACTTCTGGAAAAACTTAAGCTGTATGGCATCCGTGACCCTTTGCTCTCATGGCTACGCAGCTATATTACGCATCGTTCCTTGAGCGTTATCATCGATCAAGTGAACTCAGACTGTTTTATACCACTAAGCGGAGTACCACAAGGCTCTCCCTTAGGTCCTCTTCTCTTCATTGTTTTCGTAAATGATCTTCCTTCTTTCATCTACACCTCCAATGTTCAAGTTGCCTCTATGCAGATGATCTTAAGATCTACTCAGCAGTGAAGGAGACTACCGATTCTCAACAACTTCAATGTGCTCGTCAGTAAATTCTCTCTGTGGCTATCTCTGAATGGCTTGTCTGCTAACCCCTCGAAGTGCAAAGTTATCTCTTTCTCATCTTGCAGATCTCCACAACTAATGAATACGGAGTATAGTATTAACTCTGTGATCATCGAAAGGTGTGACCAAGTTAACGATTTAGGGATTCTCTTTTCCAGGCAGTGCTAAATTCGATGCCCATGTCCTTAAAATCACCAGCAAAGCATTCAAAACACTGGGATTCATCAAACGGAACACATACAAGTTCAAAAACTACAGATATGCGGTTATCCTTTATAAAACTATTGTTCTGCAATCCTTGAATTCAGTTCACACCATCTGGAATCCTCACACAAGACTTAACTAACAAAATTGAAGGCAGTCCAAAAAAACTTTATCCCGTTACTTACGTACCGCAATCTCTATTCTATCACTCAGTGTATTATGAATCGCTGTGTGATTACTTTCATCTAAGGCCTCTGTGCACTAGAAGAGTTACTGCTGACATCGCCCTCCTAGCCAAAGTAATCACTGGAATTTATGAAGCATCTGATATCCTGAGTAAAATAAACTTCAATGCTCCTGTAGACAAGTCAGGAACCTTACACCGTTTCGCCTTGACTCTGCCAACACGGACTTAATGAAGTTCAGTCCACTGAACAGAATCAGCAAATCAGCAAATGACTCTCGCATTGACTTCTTTGACAACTCCCAATCACTGATGAACTCCATCCACAAGTTTGCCTCTTCTCTTAAACTGCAAAGTGACTAGCTCACATCTAATTATTGTAGCTTATTATTTGTTATATTATTTTTCTATTCTCTAACGGATTATTTATTACTTGTTTTACGCGTAACTTAACTTAATACAATCCTCTTTTGTACATATGCTTTATTGTTTGAATCTATATCAATGTTTATCGTCCTGTAGGATTTCACATTATTGTTATTATGTTTATTGATCTGATCTCAGATCACTGTTAATGGTTACCTGTTGTGTATCTTTTTATTAATAAAATAAAATAAAAATAAAAATAAAAATAAAAATAAAGGGATTAGGTCTATGACGAGAGAGTACAGTCCAGATAACCCTCGTAATAACAAAAATTTTTCACTCACTTAATCCAATTGCCGAAGTTCTTTTAGCTGGTACATTTTCCAGTGGAAGAAAACACTTTAAACACATTAAAATAACTCAACATTCAGGAGCTCCAGAACACGTGGCTACAAGCATAATTTCAACTGACTCGATCTGAGCAAACGTTGACATCAGAAGTTTTGAAACAGTAATCCGACCAAGGAAAAGAAGAAAAGAAGTATCGCAGGCATCACCATTTTGGATTCTTGTAATGCCGAGCAAAAGGTTCCATTGGAGAAGAGACAAACACCAAGTTGTGATCTGAAGTGCCTAAACCTAGGGCTCACATGGTGAGTATGGGGCTTGGCACACCTAGGATCCTGAGCTGGATATCAGCATTCTTCTCTTCTTGGTGATTCCCTTCCTCTCTCTCTCTCTCTCCTCTCTCTCCTCTCTCTCTCTCTCCTCTCATCTCTCTCTCTCTCTCTCTCTCTCTCTCTCTCTCTTCAGGGTAATTCAGAATTTTTTTTTTTTTTTGGCTGGTGTAGTATAAGCCTCAGGCTTCCTTGCATTATATGGCTAATAATAATAATAATAATAATAATAATAAAGGAATTAAAAGTTGTATCAAGATTCTAATTCCATTTAAAAGAGAAAAGTGAAATTATTTCATAATCCAGCTCTTACAATTTGTCTCCACTCTGTCTCATAGACGTTCTGTTTCTACTGCATCCCTTTCTATAGATACTTCCATGGGCACTATTCATCTGAATTGACAGCTATAGTCTCCCCTTCCTCTTCTCTCTCTCTCTCTGTCTCTTGAAATACTTGTTGCAACCAATCAGCATTCATCTACTGTCCAATTCAAAACACGCAAGACCGACTCTTCTTTCCGCTTATTAACCCATCAGCTTCTGCTTTCTGGAACAGCTTTCCTTCACAAGTAGTTCCTAAAAATTGCAAGCTACAAAAATTTAGACCTAATGTAGACAAGTAATCAGCCATCAACTCACATATCATATTAAGCACTATATTCCTTTCGTCTTGCAGTTTTCAAAAAATATATACTGGAACCTGGGTCATAATATATGAAATGCAAGAGTCCAATTCAAAAATTCCCGAATTAAGAAGGCAACAGTATAAATGGCAATCCAATGCTTATGAAATACAAACAATGTAAAGCTATAAATGCGTAAGTGTTGTTACACTTACTCATTTATAGAGGAAGCCAATGGTCTTGAAATGTAATTCACAGAACGCCTAACACATTCCATAAATGTATTTATAGCGAGTGATCTGATTGAGGTGTACAAGGCCTTGATGGGTTGAGCATGCTGAATTGTTATGGGATTCTTCTGCTTGCTCTGATTAGGAACCTCACGAGGCATAAATTCAAATTGGGTAAAGACAGTTGTAGATTAGATGTACGGAAATTTGTGTTTAGCCAGCGGTAGTTGATTGCTCGAAAAAACTTCCATCTGTAGTTGTGAAAGTTGATTGATTAAATAAGTTCAAGGTGGAACTGAACAAAATTTTAGAGGCAATGAGTCTGCGCGATTAGGACAGTGGTATCGTCATCGTCCTCCCCACACCGAGTGGAAAATGCCCGGGTTCCAATCCCGTCGATGACGCGAGGTACTTTAATGGGCTTTTTTCACTCGGTGGCTCAGTTAGTCGGTCTCTTGCATAGATAACAAGGTTTTTCTCCCAGAAACTGGGGTTTTTTCGTCCAGCAAAACAAACAAATCGACTATAGAACACACGCAATTTACAGACGAAATAAATGTATGAGTGGATGTAATAATTTAGAGGATAACTCTAACATCATAATTTGTTTTTTTTTTTTGGTTTTTTAGAGGGAATGAATGTATGAAAATGTTTGTTTTTTTGTTATTATTATTATTATTTATTTATTTTTTTTTTTTGACCGATGCTATATAAGCTCATGCGCCTGCATCACATGCCTCCATTACTATTGCTTTTATTGCTATCACTATTTCCTAATTTGGAAAAATTCCTGACTGTCGTTCTCTTTCCCAACGACCATGTCCTTCGTGGTTAGCACATTTGGTATAATTACTGTTCTCTCAACACTGGGTGGAAATGACCTGAGTCCCAATCGCGGCAGCGGCTAGAGGAATTTGTCTGGGTGATTTTCACAAGCTGTCTGATTTAGTCCGTCTCAGGCGAGGGTAGCATGGATTTTTCTCCCTGAAACGGTTTTTCTTCCAGCAATCGATCATAGACGACATGCAATTTACAGACATTATATATTGTGCGATGTGCCCTAAGTTGCTAATGCGCCTAGAATTCTAAAGCAATCTCTTCTTCGAAGCTCGTATATGGTCTTGGCCTATCATGGGATTAGGACATATTGCACTGCATATAATGTATGTAAATTGCACATTTGCTGGAGGAAAAATTTCTTGAATTTTCTATTCGAAAAAACCGTGTTATCGTGGGGATCTGCAACCATGCTATTTCCAAAGCATTCCACATATTAGCATTGGCATTAGCGTTAGTAGAGGCATATGATTCAAAAAAGCAAGCTTATGCAGCATCAGCCAAAAAAAAAAAAACCGCTCCCATTTCATTCCTCCATTCGTTCCAAATACCTGTCCAGCTCAGCCTTAAATTTATTTAGGCTGTCAACTTCCACAACAAAGGATGAAATCTGTTCCACCAACCAACTACCCGCTGGCTAAAGGCAAACTTCCGCACATCTATCCTACATCTGTCTTTCCTCAGTTTGAATTTATTCGTCGTAGATGACAGCTAGGTGTCTATACGCTTCACCTCTCGTTCCAAAACATTCCACAGGTGTTCAATTGGATTGAGGTCAGGCGAATTTCGCAACCATTCGAGATGAGTGTTATCTTCACTGTGTTCCTCGTAGCACTTTCATACAATACCGGCCCCTCTTGGATAGTACTGTTGGTAGAATTGCCGTCCTCCCCACAAGGGGTTGATGACTTGAGCAATTTTTATGGGCCTTTTTCTCTGAGTTAGTCAGTCTAGTCTCAGCCGAATGTTGCATGGGTTTTTCTACCAGAAAATCGGCCGTTTTACGTCCAGCAAACATAAAGTCAATCACAAAACACACATAATTTAGAGAAACTATACACAGAGCAATATGAGCTTAGTCGCTAATGCTTTTAAAGCCCTACAACAACAAGAACAACAACACAATGCGCACCCGATGATAAGGCGCATTTACCTCTTGGAAGATCCCGTTTCTTTCCAGAAAAGAAATGCAACATGGCACCGGGCACATGGTCTCCTAAGAGCTGCCGGGAGACCAAAAAAACCAAACTTATTTTATTAGGCCATCCGAATATTTAAATTCATCTGCCGTGCTGTATGTCTTATGATTGTTAATTGCGGGCGTTCTGTAGTCGACTTGTCTGTTTTGCTGGAAGATAAACTCCAGTTGCTGGGGAAAAACCTTGCTATCTCCGCCTGAGACTACTGAGCCACGGAGTGAAAAAAGCCCATTAAAAGTTCCTCGCTTCATCGACGGGATTCGACCCGGTCCTTTTCCACCAGGTGTGGGGAGGACGGTGACGATACCATTGTGCTACATGCGCAGACGCTGCCGGGAGACAAAAAAAACTATTATATTTAGGCCATCCAAATAATTAAATTCATCTGCCGTGCTCTGTCTAATGTCTGTTAATTGCATGTGTTCTATGGTCGATTTGTCTGTTTGTTGGACGAAAAACTCCAGTTTCTGGGGACGAAAGCTTGCTATCTACGCCTGCGACCGACTATCTCAGCCACGGAGCGGAAAAAAGCCCATTAAAGCTCTTTGCGTCATCGACGGGATTCGAACCCGGGCCTTTTCTACCCTGTGTGGAGAGGACGGCGACGATACCACTGTGCGACCTGCGCAGACTGCTGCCGGTAGACCTCATCTCACCAGTTAAATGTTGGTCCTTACACACCAGGGATCCTACTTCTTGCCAGGAAAACATGCCGCTTGTTAAGCAACAACCGCCTTCTCCCTGAATAGTGGGCATCATGTACGAGGGTTTCATGAACTTGTGTTGGTTGCGCTACACACGAAAGCGTTCGTCGGTTTGCTGCACGAAAAAAAAAAAAAAAAAACTTATTTTTTGGCCACCCGTATAATGAAATTCATTTTTTTTATTTGTTTATTTTTTTATTTTTATTTATTTATTTTTTGTTATTATTATTATATATTTTTTTTTATTATTTTTTTATTTTTTTGTTATTATTATTATTATTATTTATTTTTTTTTTAAATTTTATTTTATTATTTTATTTATTATTATTATTATTTTTTTTTGGCTCTCCCTGGGAAGCTCAGGCTAACCCCAGGGTCGGCCAGCCAGAGTCCTCTTCCCACATACCTGGTCCGGCTACCAGTGCCAGTGACGGTAACTAGCGGCTGTGGTGTTCCACGGACCCTAGGCTAAGCGGCCAGATGAACAACATACCCGCACTAAGCAAACATAAACATACACTAACATATGCTATCTGGCCTTGACAGTACTGTCTTACTTCACAAGAGATTCAAATGCGGAGTTGTGCGAAAGCACCGGTGCCGCTTGTCAAAAAAAAACACTATGTCACTATGTCTGCCATGGTGTGTATCATATGTCTCTGTTAATTGCGTGTAAGTGATAGGCATAAAACATAATAATTATTGACGGATTTCAATTTGTCTAATTTTAAAATAATTTCTGATGGAATGACAAATCTTTCTAAAAGAGTCAGCTACAAAATTCTATGAAAATCCGAATGGTCGATTTGTCTGTTTTGCTGGACGAAAAACCTTGTTTTGCTGGGGGAAAACCTTGCTATCTACGCATAAGACCGACTAATTCAGCCTCGGAGTGAAAAAAGCTCATTAAAATTCCTTGCGTCATCGACGGGATTCGAACCTGGCCCTTTTCCACCCGGTGTGGAGAGGACGGTGACGATACCACTGTGCTACTCACGCAGACGGTATGCTGCACCAAGTGTTTGGATGTTATCCGACCAGTACACTCATTTTCAATCGTCCAGTGTTCGACCAGCATGTTGTTATCACCACAACATTCGCCGTCAACAAAGATCCGCGTCGAGGAGAGGGTGTCTCGCATGGTGATTTGGGACATTGTTCTTGTATCCCCATATCGTATAGTGATGTCAACTGTCGCACAGTGATCTGCTGTTGAGCCCGTACAGCTCGCTGCACTCTTCACTCACCACGAACATCCACTTACTTTGCATAATCCTTTACAGTTATCTCACTGGGAGGTGTTTTGACCCGTTTGGGCCGATGGTAACCAAGAACACATGCCGTGTCCGTCCTATAGGGAAGCACCTGTCTTAAGAGTTCCCACAATTATGCCATTTTGAAAATTTTCTGATACCTTTACTACTTCCGATAACTACTACTTTTTCATCTTGATTTGCACGAATCAGATGCAATTAGCCCTGCTCTTGAGAAGGAAGCCTTTTTCTTTTTTTTTTTAATCCTTTGTACAATTACTATTACTATGCAGCACAATTATTACGGATGGGATGGTCACAATTCACTGAACACTGAATACGTTTTGATTGTTTTATGAACAGTTTACACTATGAATAATGCATATTCACATTGTGTACCCGCTTTTTTAAAAACGTAACAAAGAAAATGCTAATTAAAAAAAAAAGTGCAGGCTTGCCTTCAGCCAGCGAGTAGTAGATTGCTGGAACAGACTTCCATCCGTTGTTGTGGAAGTTGGTAGCTTAAATAAATTTAAGGCTGAACTAAAACATTTAGAGTGACCGGATGTGGAATGGGAAGGTTTTTTTTTGGCTGATGCTGCATAAGCTTGCTTTCTGGCATCATATGCCTCAACTAATGCTAATGCTAATTTATGCTGATGCCTGCATCATTTTACCGCCCAAGATAGGTATATGGATAACCAGTGTGATAGGTATAAAACATAATAATAATTGACGGATTTCAATTTGTCTGATTTTAAAGTAATTTCTGTTGGCATGACAAATCTTTCTAGATACAAAATTATATGAAAATCTGTAAGCATGGAGTTGAGTTAAAGCATGCTGATGGACTGAGAAAATTAAAGTTTGCCATAAATTTTTTCCCGTAATATATCCGTAAAAGTCATTTTCAAATGTTGCCAATCCTACCTTGGCACATTGAGTCTAAATCGTAGTGCACTTGACACTCCACTTTTCAGAGGTTGTAGATTCCTCCTAGGGCTCTTTGATATTTTACAATAAATTTATGAAAAAAGTGTTGCCTCTTTAAATATAAAAGAAAAATTTAATTTTTATTATTTGCACTAGATGTCAGGATATACTTTTCATCAGCTGGATGGACGCTTTGGATTTAGTTGTACGCACAGATGCTGTCGATGTTATGTAGCTGTGGTTTCCGTTTGTTTTGTAAACTGTTATGTGTGATGTAATAGATGTTTTCTTTTTTAAAATTTTAGCATGATTTTATTATAAAAAATGGAAAGTGCACAGGAAAGTGAGTGTCATGTAGGTGAATCAAGCGATTGTAGCGATAGCTCTAGCAGTACTTCTGAGAGCATCAGCTCAGAAAACCGGTAAACTCGATCATTATTTGTTTCTCAAAGTGAATAAATCTGTAAGAGTTTTATTTTGTAAAGAAATAATCATTATGTTTACATATATGTATCTGGATCTAAGTGCTTTAATAATAAATTTGTATGGAAAGTTTTAAATTTTTCTGACGACCACATATTTTCGTTGAGATTTTCATTTTATAGGTTTTACTACACAACCTATTCTGAAATATTGTATTAACGTTCCAGTCATCAATGTTTTTAAATAACATCCTTTATTGTGCATTGATATTATGCAATGAAATTGTATACAATATATCCTTGACGGCCGGAAACAAGTTTCATTGCGCTTACAAGGTCTGATCAAAAAGTATGCAGTAATCGTTTCAAAAATTAATTTTATTTAGTGAATATTCTTGAATATTAACAAGGTAATCTCCTTTTCCCACTGCTGATGAAAACATTTTTGAAAGTCTTTCTTTGTGTCAGTCAAAGAAAGACTGACACCAAGATTCAACCTGGGGGGGGGGGGGGCTCACATCTGGTGAGTATGGGCTTGGCACACCCAGGGTCCTGAGTTGGATATCATCATTCTTCTCTTTCTTGGTGATTCCCTTCTACTTTTGACTCTCTTTCTCTCTCTCACAGGGTTACTTGGGAACTTTTTTTTTTCCTGGTGCAGCATAAGCCTCAGGCTTCGTTGCATCATATGGATATTAATAATAATAATAATAATAATAGGCTTTAGTTCTGCAACTTGCAGAATTAAAGCCTATCTTGGAGCAACCACCTTTTTGTTCCCTTCACCAATCTCATTGCCCTATTGTGCACCTGTTCCAGCAGATCTACCTCCTCCAAAATTTATGCCTGAAGACCTGTACACAGTACTCAAGGTTTGTCCTAACCATTGCCTTGTACATTGGAATAATCACCTCCTTATCCCTACTGACAAAATCCCATGAGCTGTCCTGGAAGCCTGTCTGCACTGCTCAGGGAACTTCATTTCTGACTGCACAATTATCCTTTGGTCTTTTTCATTCTCCACTACCCCGAGTGTGGTACCATACAGTTGGTACGTTAATCTGGGTTTACTCCTACCCATATCAGGCACCTCCGTAGCCAGGTGGGCAGGAGCAGCAGTGCGTTGCACACACTTCTTGATTAGACCGGGGTTTGAGCCCGTGATCACCAAATACGGAGGATGTGGAAAGGTCAGGGAATGGCCACTGCATATCCCCGGAGCAGTATGGCCTTAGTTCCTAATGCTCCTAAAAACCAAATAACAACAACAACCTACGCATATCAGCACCTTGCACTTGTCAATGTTAACTTCAACCTCCATATCTCAGCCAGTCTGCCTATTTTTTAAAATTTTGTTACAGTAGCTTACCCTGATTACTGTCATTAACCATCCTGCCAACCTATGTATCATCTACAAATTTAAGCATTAAACCTGATATACCTTCATCAATATCATTAATAAATATAGAAAACAACAATAGGCCCAGCACTGAACCCTGTGGGACTCCACTAATAACATTAGTCCCCAAAGAGCAGTGTCCATTGATAACCACTCTCTCTTCTCCCATTCAACCATCCTTTTATCCACAGCAGCAACTTTCCCTTAATGCCAAACTGATGAAATTTGTATAGCAGTCTCTTATGTGCAACAGCATTGAAAGCTTTCCTGAAATCTAAGTACAACACAGTAAACCCTCGCTAATCTGGTTACAGTTATCCTGGATGTCAGAAAATCTGGATCGAAATATGAAAAATTCTGTTCACAGTTGAAAACTTTGAAAGACACTGTATTTAGGAAATTAAATGACTCACTGACTGCATGCTGATTGACTATGTAGAGAGAGAGAGAGAGAGATGGATCATACATTACCTTGTCTTGCGTGTTGTTCAGTATCATTGTTGACCAAGTTGGGTGGATGTTATTGCTTATATCACTTCATTTGGGTACTTCTTTATACATATACATGTACATTAGTTAACATATTTTATATAATTATGGATTCATAAGAATTGAAAAGTGGAATATAAAGAAAACACGTTACTTTAATTATCATTAACAAGCTCAAAGTGATAGAACAACTTGAAGGTGGTGTTCCTGAAAAAAAAAATTCTGAAGAATTTGGTTTTGGCCAACAGATATTAATAAACAAAAAGATTCTATAAAGGAATTTGCTTTAAAATTCAATATAATAAAAGTGATAACAGCAATGTATCAAATAGACAGTCATTAAAAAAGCCAAAAGAAGTGTTGCTGGAAGAAGCTGTATTTAAGTGGTATTCACAGCAATGATCAAGTGGTATTGCCATGCAACACCAATGCCACCTGATAAATGTATAAAAAGACAATACATTTATCCATCTATTGATGGATAAATGTCTTTTTATAGTTTTTTTAAATATACTCTTAAATAGGCTCTTTTTATAGTTTTTAAATAGGCTCTACAGTGATTTCTTTTATTTATTTTCATCCTTACTACCTACAGTGGCAGATAAAAAAACTGCATCACCTTAAAAAAAGTAACATTTGTAGTGAAACGTATAAGATGTTAGCATTAGCATATGATGCAAGGAAGCAAGCTTATGCAGCATCAGCCAAAAAAAAAAAAAAAGAAAAACCCGCTCCCATTTCACCCCTCCGTTTGTTCCAAATACCTGTCCAGCTCAAACTTAAATTTATTTAGGCTATCAACTTCTGCAACAAAGGATGGAAGTCTATTCCACCAACCAACTACCCGCTGGCTAAAGGCAAACTTCTGCACATCTATCCTACATCTGTCTTTCCTCAATTTGAATTTATACCCTCTTTGATGATTATTCTGAGCAAGAGGAAGAATTCCATCAGCATTGAGCATGCTGAAACCATTCAAGGGTTTATACACCTCAGTCAGATCACCTCGCAGGTGCCAAGTCTCCAGACACTGTAATTTGCAAAATTTAAGCATTTCTTCGTGAGAGCAACCCTTTGTTGAATTCACTAATCTTGTTGCCCTTCTGTACTCGTTCCAAAAGCTCTACATCCTTCTTAAAATGAGGCTTCCAGACCTGTATACAGTACTCAAGGTGTGGCCTGACCATCGTCTTATACAAGGGAATAATCACCTCCTTATCCCTGCTAGAAAAATTCCTATATATCATTGACAATACACCATGAGCTATTCTTGCAGGCCGTCTGCACTGCTCAGAGAACTTCGTATCTGCCTGCACAACCACCCCCAGGTCCCTTTCATTCTCTACCACCACAGAGTTGATACGTCACTCTGGGGTTGCTGCTTCTCATATGTAGTACTTTACATTTGTCAATGTTAAACTTCATTTGCCACCTCTCAGCCCATCTGCTCAACTTTTCTAGATCCTGTTGCAGCAGCGTTCTGTCATTAGTGTCCTTAACAACCCTGCCAACCTTCGTATCATCTGCAAACTTGGACATTAAGCTTGATATACCATCATCAATATCATTTATAAATACAGAAAACAACAAGGGACCTCTGAACGCTGAGGTACTCCACTAATAGCATTAGTCCATGATGAGCGGTATCCATTGATTACCACTCTGTCTTCTCCCACTCAACCATCCCTTTATCCATTGCAGCAATTTGCCTACAATGCCACACTGCTCCAATTTGTGCAGCAGTCTTCCATGTGCAACGGTATCAAAAGCGTTTCAAAGATCCAAATATATGCTATCAAAGTTATTTCCTGCATCCAGTTCCTTTGTGACCACATCATAGTATCCAATCAAATTGGTCAGGCAAGACTTTCCCTTAACAAACCCATTCTGTGTCCGAGCTATAACTGAAGCCTTGTCTAGATGATGCTGCAGTGCTTTTTTAACCAGTGCGTCCATTAATTTTCCTGGAACAGAAGGTAAACTAATAGGTCTATAATTACTTGTGTCGCCCTTTGATCTTCCTTTGTGAATTGGGGTCACATTTGCACATCTCCAGTCCAGATTTGCACATCTCCAGTCCAGATTTGCACATCTCCAGTCCACTCCAGCCCATGGACTGGAGATGTGCAAATCCTCCCCTGAGTCCAAAGAAGCTCTCATAATTATGGCTAAGGGTTTGCTTACTTCCTTTGCTGCCTCTTTTAATATAACTGGATAGATTCCATCCACCCCGGGTGCCTTTTTTATGTTTATCTTCAACAATTTCTCCTCCACTTTCCTCTCAGTTATTACAAAATCATCTAGCTCACTGCCAGAGTTTAACTTACCTCTGGCATTCCCCTCCCTGAATAACTCTCATGTGTGAATGTAGATGCAAAATACTCATTTAGTTTGTTAGCCACCTGAGCAGGATCATCAACAGTTGAACTATCAATATCCAGTGGACCAATCAGATTCATCCCTTTCCTTCTAGAGTTTACATAGGTAAAGAACTCTTTGTTGTTTTTCTTTGCATCCTTTGCCAAGGATTTCTCATCATCTACCTTTGCCTGCCTAATCTCCTTTGTGACTTGGTTACAGACCAGCTTATATCTATCATAGGCTTCCATGTCACCCATTAATTTATATGTATCCCATGCATTTTTCTTCTCTGCCATATGTCTCATTAGTTCATCTGACATCCATTTAGGCCTAAACCTCGAACAGTATTTATTTGTTGGTATGTAAAGCTTAGTAGCTTCCAAGATAAATTCTATGAATGCTTCCCAATTTGAATTTGTTGTTGGTAACATCATCAGTTGGTCCCACCGTATAGAATTTCAATACTGTCTCAAACCACCTTAGTCACCTTTACGAAAGCAAAAACCCTTCCCTTTACCCTTGATGGTAGTTACTTCTTTGAGTAAATCCCACTTCAGCACACTGTGATCACTGCCACCTAGTGGTTCCTTTATCTGCAGATTCTTAATGCATGAAGAATCTGGCACCCTCATAGCCAGGTGGGCAGGAGCAGCAGTGCATAGCACTTGATTAAATCGTTGTTCGAGCCTGTGCCCACCAAGGAGGATGTGGAAACGTCAGGGAAAGACCGTCGCATATTCCCCGGAGCAATATGGCCTTAGTTGCTAATGCTCCAAATAACAAACAAACAAAGCATGAAGAATCACTACTGATAATCAGATCAAGAGTAATACTCCCTCTAGTTGCCTTCCGAACATGCTGATGTAGAAAACAATCATCCAATAAATCCACAAAAGCCTTGCTAGTGTGTGAGTGACCAACCTACAAATTCCAGTCAATATCTGTGAAATTAAAATCCCCCATTATAAGACTCTCTGATTTACTGGTCCACTATTTCCCTGTACAGTTTCTTATTATACTCATCAGAGTCATTAGGCCTATAGCACAGTCCTACTCTCAATTTTGATCTCCCAATGTTTATGTCACACCAAACTGACTCGACACTGCACTGTCCAGCAATGTCAACTGGCTTCACTTCCTTGGATTTTATGTGTTTCTTAACTAATAGCATAACCCCTCCTCCCTTCCTATCCTTCGTGTACACATTGTACTCCCCTAATTCCAGTTCTGCATTCCTTATATCTGTGTGACACCACGTTTCAGATATCCCAACAATATCTGCCTTTGATATTCTGAGCAATACTTCAAATTTATTTACAAAAACCTAGCATTGGTGTACATGCAAGTATACATGCAGCTGTTCCTATTCTTAGCTATCCTAACACAACCCATGTGTTTACTTGTACCACAATGACTTCCAGCAGTCTCTGAAATACCCTGCATCTTGTTTTCCAGTCTGCTGCTCATTCGAATAGAAGCATTGCAAGAATGACTTTCATCTCTGCCAGTGGCTACTGTTAATCCATTAGTCCTTGTATCCCCTCCAGCTAGCAATTTTCCAACCCACCTAACACTGCCTTGATAGCATCAGAAAATATTCTTGCACCCTTTCTATTTAAGTGTGTCCCATCCCCGTAGAAGCAGTCTCTCCTGTTAACAAGTACAGACCAGGCTGAAAAAAATTCTACCACTTGAGCCTTGCACAATCTTTCTAGGGCTGAATTCATCGACAAGGCTGTCATCTAATACTTCCTCCTATCGTGTCTGGGCAGAATTGCAGACACTTTCAAATTCAACTCTAATTCATGGCTTTTTTTAACAGTGACCTGTACTTGTTAAGTAATTCTACCAGTCTCCTACTCTTAATATCATTAGTACCAACATGTACAACAATATCACCTTTTGTGCTCTTAAAAGGTGATATCCGCTCTACAACTTCATCAACCATTGCCCCTGCCGACACTCTGATCCTGTTCCACCTATCCTTTTTACATATCATGTTCCCCATTTCCCTGACAATAGTCACCAACAACTAGTTTCTGTGGGACCAGTGCATTCTGCCTTGGGGGTTGCCGGGCACAGTATAACCGCAGTCATTTTTGCGCCAATAAAATCAAAATCAAAAACCTTGGGGGTTGCCGCTGTGTTGTGTGATAATCAAGTGCAAGCTCTGGCGTTGATGTGGGCAGCTGAGCACTTGATGGGCCCTCAATTTAGATCCTTCGAGGGCATCCACCCTGTCCTTAAAGCTCTCATATAGGCCCATAACAATGCTGAGTTGTCACCTCATTTTCTCACACTCCTTACATCGTGCACACACACACACACACAAAGACATCCCCCTTGGTAATATTATGTCCTGTATCTGATTGCTCCACAAACATCCAGCAAGAAGTGCATTTTAAAAGGCTGTGATTCAGAGGGCAACTGCCCCTTTGAGCTAAATGGAGTGCTCTGAGCCACAGCACTCCATTTAGCATGAGCCTTTTGCTTTGCTGCTCTGGTCTGAGTCATGATTTCGATTCAATTTCAATAAAATTTTAATTTCAGTACAAAATTATAACCCTAAACTTCTATCCCAATGCAGTTGTAACACTATATATATATATATATATATATATATTTATTAATTTTTTTTTCAGTATCAAATATTATCTTTGAGTTTTTTATATAACTTCCGTATCAAGTTATGTATTAATTAATTGTGTTACGTTTGTAAAAATTAAGTTGTTATATGTATTTAGTTAAAAAGTACAATTTAATTGACAATGAAGTTCAACAAGATTAATAAATTTTACTGATTAATTGATAATATTATATACTATACTATATTAAGCTAATGCTATCTAGTTCAGGATATAACATTGTATCATATAACAATGGAGGCGGTTACGAACGCTAAATCTGCGGACACTTAAGTATTAATTAACTTCCAGAATCTCGCTGTCTCAATTCAGAATAAACCAAGGATCTTGACTAGGTCTATAAGCCACTTAGAGAAAATAATTTAATATAACAATTAGTCAATAAAGCAGCTAAATATAGCTAAAAATCTTCCCGTTCGCTGGCTCTGCAAAATTTGTAAAACACGTGGATTGGATACCCTTACCGATACTAAGTAATAACCTACAAAATCTATTTAAGTTAAAATTTAAACTGAGTATCGTAACTAGGAATATAGAGCTACTCTAGAAAATAAGTTAATATGCCAATTCAAGCCAATTTAAGTTAATAAAACAGAAAAAACTTCTGTATTTTCCTGAGCCGTAAAAACTTTGCCTGCACAAGGCTACAATCAAACAATGTTATTTGATTAAAGGCATTTTGTTTGTCACAAAGCAAAGGTATTGCGTCAGATAACGCTTCTATTGCATCAGACAGTAATCGCAAGGTATTGTATCAGCTGTTTCTATAAATACGGCGTTGGAAGGGTATACATGCTCATTAGTATCCTGTTTTGCAGAGGTTTAAGCATGGCTCCATATGTTCAGTTGACACCAAGAAAAAAAGTGTAGCTGTTGCTCTCTCCCAGGAAGGGCTTTCTGCACATGGTATCGCTGATAAATAGGCTGCCACCAGTCAACAGTATCCCGGGTGTTGAAATTAAAATGTGAAACCAGTGATGTGAAGAGAAGACCTGGATCAGGCTGTAAGAGAGTGACTACGCTTTCCCAAGGTCGATATTTGAAATGGCTACGCCTTCGTAATCACCGTGTTAGTGCTCCTGATCTAAAATTGGACTTTGAGATGGCTTCTGGTATTGAAACAAGTGCATGACCTATCCAAAGACGGCTTTCGGAATGTGGTCTGCATGCCTATCAGCCCAAGAAGAAGCCTTTGTTGACCCAACAAATGAGGAAGAAGCAAGCTTGCTTGGGCTAAAATGCATGTTTAATGGACAAAGGAGCAATGGGACAATGTCATCTTTTCTGATGAATTGAAATTCAGCCAGCATGGCTTGGATGGGAAGCGATATGTCAGAAGACGAAAATCGGAGGCATACCATCTTGACGGCATAACACAGGCTGTAAAGTTCCCCGCCGGTGAGATGGTCTGGGCATGCATAACAAGCAAAGGGGTGAGGCGAATTAAGTTTATTAACGGAACAGTGAATGCAGAAACCCATATTGCTATCTTGGAGGAGTGTCTGAAACTCGCTTTAGGGATCACCACATAGACGTCCAAAGTTGCATTTTTCAACAGGACTCAGCACCTTGCCACACAGCAAAATTGTTAAGTTTTATGCTATTTAGATTTAATGATGAGTTTGTCTTCTTGTCTCAAAAGGCTTAATACATACAACAATGTTTTTCTCCCTTAAGGTGTAGTCATACCTCAGAAATGTTGACATTACATTGTTGGACTGGCCTGGCAACGGTGCAGAATTGAGCCCTATTGAAAATTGGTGGTACATAATGTCGTCCAAAATTGCTCAGAAGAAGCGAACAAGTAGGTTCAGCTGCAGGAGAGCAATGTAAGGGCGTGGTACCACAAAATTGAGCATCTGTATATCCCATAGTTGATTAACTCTGCCAGATAGTTGCAAGGCTGTAATTGCAGCTTGAGGAGGAACAACAAAATATTGAGGACTTATTTTGCTGATTTACAGTACATAATACTATTACATTAACTTGTCATTTCAGTTTGTACATGTAAATGCAATAAAATGTATTATCATGATTGGCATTTGCATGATTTTTTTTGGTTGTAAAATTTAAAACAGTAAAAATGATAAGCAATTAATAACAAAGAACACGGCATGCACAAGTTGCAACAAGCACAATACGGAGTAATGAATTTCTGAAAATTTATTTATGTTTTTTATATGATTGAATATTTCATGGAAGGGAAAACCCACAGAATTCCAGCTGTCGGTACTATAGCAAATGCAAGGAGATTGAATTTACTACCCATTTATAATTGATTACACTAACAGAAAAGCCCAATAAAACGGAAAGTGCAAATTGTTTTTATTGTTTATGGTAGTGACCTCCAGAAATGTGCTTTAGAAAAATATCATGAAGGCGATAACAACTAGAGTCAACAGCAGGGATTCACAAAAAGGAATGGAAATGTTGAAAATTACATCTAACATATTACCGTGTTATGCGAGATTACCGCAAAATTACCGTGTTATGCGAGATTTCCAGCAATTCTCAAACCTTGTTAGAGCGAAACCTTGTTGTAGAAGTACTGTGTATTGTGCGAGGATTTCTGCAATTTATCAATCGTGTTAGAGCAAAACCATGTTGTAGAAGTACCATGTTATATGGGGGTTGCCTGTATATAATAATAAGTTATAACATTATATAATATTATAATATTAATATTACATAATAATATATTATTAATATGTTGTATCAATATATTTATCTTTCTATACATTAAAATAATTTTCCTCTTAGTGATATTTATTCAGCCAATGGGAGAAGAGAGATGCGGGTTATGTGGTAATACGTAACAAATACTAATATACAGTGCTTTTTTTTGTGATGGTATGCAACGGTACAGCGTATCAACAGTGCCGTGTGACATTTAGATGCAATGCACTTTGAAATTTGTAATATTCTGTAAATTTTTTTCACATGTTTATCTACTATTCAAATAAGCTTAAAATTATTTAACTAAATTTAAATTTTTCACTGTCTGTTGTTAAGATATTTTCTATATGAAACTGTATAACCATTTTTATAATTCTAAATTACTCAGTCGGACCTCTGTTTAATTATTTTGAATTCCCCTTGGAAGTTACATTTAAAATAGTTTCCGTCGAGCGAGAAAATTTTCATATAGCGAATGGATTAGGAGAGGATGAACTCAGTACGCCCTGTTCACATTTCTGGCCTTCAGGCAATTTAGGCAATTAGTGCTGCTGCGCGAATTAAGAGAGCTGAAGGGATTACCATTCTACACTTAGTGGTACCTGGTAAAAACTATCCGACCACCCGTCCTACATACGGAGAAGTCGTGCTGGCCTGCAGTGAGCAGAGCAAGGTGCATTCCCAATGGGCTCTGGTCCACCTTCTACTGCAGTGGTGTCCAAACATTTCCCATACAGGGGCCATATTCAAAAAAATTCAAAGTTAGATTTCTTTAGTGTGTTACATTTTCCATATCTTGTTGCATGTAAAATTGAAAATATTCGAAAATTTTATTAAGTACAATACACAATTACATTTACTGAACAAAACATTTAATGAGATTTTTTTTGATAATTAACAAAATTTAAAATGCTGTTTTAGTTCACTTTCTGGGCGGGCCATAGGTTGGACACCTTCGTGAATCAACTGTAAGCGCCCCGTTCGAGAATTAGGAGAGGGTGATTTTCTTTTACCCCAACAAATAATCATCTGTCGTTTCGCGGAAGTGCGTTGTCCACATTTTTCTGTAAATTTTCCCTATCTCTGTTTACATGGTCGCAGCACCTGAATATCCAGATGACATCGACAGTTTCAAAAAAAAAATTTTAAAAATTCAAATTTAACAACTAGTGACAATACTGATGACGACAGACGGAAAACGAGGACAGCGATGGTATTAAATCTTCTAAGCATGAATTGTTGGCATTTGGTGAAAATGAAGTTAGAAAATTGTCAATTAGGTTACAGTTAAATGCAATTCGTGGATTTCGCGGTACCTAATTGTGAAAAGATGGTTTCGGAAGAATTGAAGAATTTGATGGACACTCTGAGAACGATACCAATTTCGTCAAGTGAATGTGAACGAGGATTTTCACAAATGAATCTGATTGTCAGCTCAACCAGAGCTTCGTTGATGACAAAAACAGTTTCTTCGCTACTGTTTCTTAAAATTGTATGCCCTCTGCTGACCCGCTTCGATTCAGCAAAATATGTCAATTCGTGGCTGCTTCGGAAACGTCATTCAGCAACCGACACACAAAGAGGAAGAAAAGAAGTCAGCATAGGGTGTCGGATGAAAATTTAATAAAAATTTGGAATATTCTACAAAAACTTTATGAAATTAATTTTACTTATGTTATTTATTTTTACTTATTATTTTTAGGGGCCAAAGTCTAACGAAGGACTCTTAAAATGTCACTCGGTTGTCTGCCTGTCCGTCCGTCTGTCACAGCATTGTATCTCTGGAACCATTCAACCAATTGACTAGAAAATTTGCATGGGTTTGCACATTAAGTGGGCCAACATAACGCCATATTGATCGTCGTTGGCAAAAATTTGTCTGAGAAATGGAGGGGGATAAAAATGTTGTCAACAACCTATAGCTACACCGTTGGAAAGAGCTCAACGAGTATGTTTAAAATATTTTTTTAATTAAAAATGGCAGCGCCAGACAGGAAAATGTGAGTAATTTTCATGTCCCCCTCTCTATTTCCGTCACTAACGAAACTAAAAATTTAGCTGCATTATTCGATGCTTATCAAGGGAAAACTATTCTGATCAAAATCTATCATTTATTTTTGTGTTAAAATTAAAAAAACAATTTTTATTGCACTTTGATGACGCGCTTCTTTGTACTAAGTAACTCCCCTTTTGGTGACAAAAAGGTTGCTAAATAGTTAGTTAATAATTCTATAAAGGTCATTTATAAATTTTGCGACCAGAAGTATTTTTAACAATTTTCAAAGTTGGAGTTTTCCCCGCAAGGGGAGATACTCAGAGAGCCAGTGTTGAGGCAGTGGTGGTGGAGAGGCACCTGCACGGCCCTCACCTGCCAGTTGCTTCTCCCCCGAGACTTTAATTGCTTCTCCAGGAAGAAGCCAGAGTCGCTTCTCTGACCCTTGCCATTCACAACAACTGGAAAGACTCAAATAGACAACGTTTTCATTATTTCCTAAGTTTTAGGCCAAGCCGGGGTACTAGAAACTTTTTTTTCAATTACCATAAAGCTCTCTATATGAGATACTACACTAAATAATAACCATCCGTGTTGACCGATTTATTTACTTATTTTATTCATATTTTACTTATTTTATTCACATTTTACTTATTTTTCTATATATACTTGAATAATTAATTTATACTTAATAAACTGTGCTAATATACTAAATTTGTTGTTCTTATTCCAAAAACATTACTACGAAAGTAACAATATCAGGAAAAAAAAATTTTTAGAGTACTTTTCATATCCTTTTAATTTTCAATTTTTCCTGATAGCAAAGAATGAGTACCGGCACCTATTTTTTTTACAAAAAAAGCACTGCTAATATATGTAACAGAAGCTTGTTTTACTGTGGTAAAACAAGCTTCTGTTTAAGCGTGATCATGAGCTATGTTTATCTAACGTGATCACGTGGCACCATTCTTGATTTCCTCATATAACGTATTTATGTATTCATAGCAGAGGAAGAGACACACACAGTGTCGAAAGATTCTGTAAGTATTATTTTACTTTATCAAAAGAAGCGAACTGGGGGCAAAGCTCTCTAGTATTATATTAATATTAAGAGTGATTATAGGAATAAATGATAATTTTCAACTTATTATAACAAGTTTTATTTGCAGTATCAGTGAAAAAGGCATATGTTTTGGAACGGCTTGAATGCAAGTGACTCTGGCATGCTTTCAGTTGAAGAGATGTTGGATGTCATCCTGCATTATGCCATTCCATGCTTGTTCTGCTTGAGCTCTCAGTTGAGGATTAGTATATTTCATTTATTTATTTATTTACAAAGTGCTTCAAAATTGTGCACACAATTTAGAAAAAATATAAAATTAATTACAAATCTTAGAAACTGTTATGATTTGGTGTGTACAGAAAAAATAGTTTGTGACATATGGTGAACTAATACAGATGTTTAAGTTGTCCACTTTGCCTCTTGGCACTGTTCACAGCAGCAAACAATTAAATGAGAAAAATTCTCTGGTGTAACTGCTAGGATGGCTTCACACATTTGTTTAATTTCATTTAAATTTAATGAAGTGCAGCTGATGTCGTATTGTACACTAGATCTTTAAGGCAGCTACACAAGTAAAAGTCAAGTGAACTTAAATCAGGTGATTGTGGGGGATATAGTGGTATAGTTTTTGGGTAAAGTACTACTGGTGGTTTCCCACATCTGTGCCATAAAAAGCCAGAAAAGTGTAGTGTGTTTTTTGGGTAAAGTGCTGTGGTGGGTTCTGTTGTTGTGTTATGGCTACTTGGTTGCAGGGTCCTAGTGGGACTCTTATGTTATCCTCTACCACCACTGGGAGTGAACTAGGCTGTCCACAGTACTCTGCTGCTCTCTATCTGGGATTGCCTGAGCTTCCCGATGGAGAACAAAAAAAAAAAAGAAAAAAAGTGAGTGAGGGGAAGATAATACGAGGGGTGAAATCAGGAGAATGATGAGGAAAAAAGGCATTCTTTGGTGGAGCAAAGAGGTGGGAAGGTAGAAGTGGGAATCATCCCTGGAATTGGGAGCCAACCCATTGCCAGGGAAGGGAAGACAGTTTTTGCATAACAAGGGAGACCTGCATAGGAGAGCACCATGTTGGTATCCCACATCTGGCAAGCCAGATGTCAGTGGCACTCAACCAACTCAAAGATATACAATCGCAAAGAAAAGTTCCAAGAGTTAGTATCATCATCTTTTTTTAACAAACAAGGTGAAGGCCAAGCAGTCAATTTTAAATTGACTGCTTGGCCTTCACCATCATCTGAAAAATATTTCTGATATTGATAGTGAAGATCCCACCCCTGCCACCAGGAGGCACGTCTCTGCTGTCTTGCTCCATTTAAACATTCCTTTGTCTTAAGCTCACTATTTAAAAACTTGTATATCTAAAAACATATAATCACAATATTTACACTATTTACAAATTTTACTATTTACACTATTTACAAAATATGCTATTTACAAATAAATACCCATCCTTACCCACTTTACAATCTATGTATAATATGTAAATGTATTTTAAAAACCTCAGTCGCAAACTCTGAAAATTCAAATAATTCTCATAATTATCAAAAAGCCTCAATAGCTCAATGAGGGAGATATCCCCTATTACATTTTTTAATTCCTCTCTAGGACTTCGATGCTATTTACACTCAGTTATAATATGCTCACTACTCTCAACTAAATCACATCTACACCTTCTTTCCTCTGTTATTCCCAATTCATACAACCTACTCCTCAACCGATAGCTTGATACTACCGTAGTCTGATTTAATCCTAACTTGACCATTGCTTCATCTGAATAGTTTTCCTTATATCAGGAATCATACTATTTGTTATACAGCCTTTGTCAGAACCACTCAAATGAGCCTGCCAAAGATCATAAACAGCCTTTTCAAACCTTGTCTTCTGCTTTTCACATTCCTCTTATCATATATCTTTTCAAGAATTGGACGAGATCTAACTCCAAATATATAAATGGACTTATTTTTCTTAGTCATCTAATGCAATGCCCTTTCTATTATAATCAAATCAGTTGGCTTATATCCAGTCACCACTCGCAAAGCATCATTGGAAAGTCTGACAAGCCTGCGTCACTCCTAAAAGGGCAGATCATTGTGCAGCAATTGATTATCTTCTTATAAACATGATCTACAGCTGAGCCCCATCCCCCCACAAGCATATATCATTATGGTAATAAAAATACACTTATATAACAAACTCTGAGCTTTTTCTTTAATACCCCAGTCAGCTCTTGCTATTCTCTTGATCTTTTCATATATCAGCTTAACTTTCTTCCTTACACACATTGTGAGACAGGAATCTCAACCTTTCATTCAAGACAGTTCCAAGATCTCAGAGGTAAAACTCAAGGCAAGGCCTCTTGACCTTATGGTGTTATACCTAGTTGCACTCAATGTTCCTTTTAACATCATACACTTCAATTTAGAAGCAGATATCATCAACTTTGCACATCTATCCAATCCTACAATCTCATTAAAGCTTTTACTGCTTCTTTCTCTGTTTCCAGCCCTGAGTCTCCATACACCAATATCAGTACATCATCTGCATAACCTACTATGTTAGTATCACCCTATTCTTGAACTAAAAGTTCATTCATCATATAGGGCCCAATTATTGATCCCTGTGGAATTCCCCTGTTCACCTGCTTTTCTACTAAATTAACTTGTTCCTTATCATCACTCTTCTGCTGGCAAAGTAGTTACGCATCAGTCTGTACAAATTTTCACGACACCCAATCTGGTGTAACCTACTCATTACACTTTTCCACCATAAGGAGTAAAAAGCCTCTGTGAAGTCAATAAATATCCCAACTGCTGCATACTTCTTCAGCCTTTCATCCAAGACAGTTCCAAGATCTCAGAGGTAAAACTCAAGGCAACGCCTCTCGACCTTATGGTGGGATACCTAGTCACACTCAATGTTCCTTTTAACATCATACACTTCAATTTAGAAGCAGATATCATCAATTTATGCACATCTATCCAATCCTACAATCTCATTAAAGCTTTTACTGCTTCTTTCTCTGTTTCCAGCCCTGAGTCTCCAGCCCTGTTGAAAAAAAGGCGTGAATTAGGGTTGAATTTCAAAGTGTCTGCAATTCTGCCCAGACACGATAGGAGGGAGTATATGATGAGAGCCCTGTCGATCAGTTCGGCCCCCGGAAAGATTGTGCAAGGCTAAAGGGGTAGAATTTTTTTCAGCCTGGTCTGTACTTGTTAACAGGAAAGACTGCTTCTACAGGAAGTCTTCTACAGATGGGATACATTTAAATAGAAAGGGTGCAAGAATGTTTGCTGATGCTATCGAGGCAGTGGGTTGGAAAACTGCTAGCTTGGGGGGATACAAGGACTAATAGATTAACAGTAGCCACTGGCAGAGGTGAAAGTGATTCTTGCACTGCTTCTATTGGAATGAGCAGCAGCTTGGAAAATAAGATGCAGGATATTTCAGAGACTGCTGGGAGTCATTGGGCTACAAGTAAACACATGGGTTGTGTTAGGGTAGCTAAGAAAAAGAACAGGTGCATGTATACTTGCGTGTACACCAATGCTAGGAGTTTGGTAAATAAATTTGATGAATTTGAGATATTGCTGAAAGCATCAAAGGCGGATATTGTTGGGATATCAGAGACGTGGTGTCACACAGACATAAGTAATGCAGAACTGGAATTCGGGGAGTACAACATCTACAGAAAGGATAGACAGGATAGGAAGGGAGGAGGGGTTATGTTATTAGTTAAGAAATACATAAAATCCAAGCAAGTGAAGCCAGTCGACATCGCTGGACAGTGCAGTGTCGAGTCAGTTTGGTGTGACATTAGCATTAGTAGAGGCATTTGATGCAAGAAAGCAAGCTTATGCAGCATCAGCCGAAAAAAAAAAAAAAAAAAAAAACACCCCACTTCCACTTTAGGCTATCAACCTCCACTACAAGGGATGGAAGTCTGTTCCACCAACCAACCACCCGCTGGCTAAAGGCAAATTTCCACACGTCTATCCTACATCTGTCTTTCCTCAATTTGAATTTATGCCCTCTCAGGTGATTATTCTGAGCTAGAGGAAGAATCTCATCAGCATTGAGCATGCTCAAACCATTCAAGGCTTTATACACCTCTATCAGATCACCTCTCCGGTGCCTAGTCTCCAGACACTGTAATTTGCAAAACTTAAGTCTTTCTTCGTCAGAGCACCCCTTTGTTCCATTCACTAATCTTTTGCCCTTCTCTGTACTCGTTCCAGCACTTCTACATCCTTCTTGAAATGAGGCCTCCAGACCTGTATACAGTACTCTAGGTGTGGTCTGACCATTGCCTTATACAAGGGATAATCACCTCCTTATCCCTGCTAGAAAAATTCCTATATATCATCGACAATACACCATGAGCTACTCTTGCAGCCCGTCTGCACTGCTCAGAAAACTTCATATCTGCCTGCACAACCACCCCCAGTTCCCTTTCATTCTCTACCACTGTCAGTGTAGTACCACAGAGTTGATACGTTGCTCTGGGGTTGCTGTTTCCCATATGTAGTACTTTACATTTGTCAATGTTAAACTTCCTTTGCCACCTCTCAGCCCATCTGCTCAACCTTTCCCGATCCTGTTGCAGTAGCATAGTGTCAGTAGTGTCCTTGACAACCCTGCCAACCTTCGTATCATCTGCAAACTTGGACATTAAGCTTGATATACCATCATCAATATAATTTATAAATACAGAAAACAATAATGGACCCAATACTGAACCCTGAGGGACTCCACTAATAACATTAGTCCACGATGAGCAGTGTCCATTGATTACCACTCTCTGTCTTCTCCCCCTCAACCACTCCTTTATCCATAGCAGCAATTTGCCTCCAATGCCACACTGCTCCAATTTGTGCAGCAGTCTTCCATGTGCAACAGTATCAAAAGCCTTTCTAAGATCCAAGTATATAATATCAAAGTTATTCCCTGCATCCAGTTCTTTTGTGACTGCATCATAGTATCCAATCAAATTGGTCAGGCAAGACTTCCCCTTAACAAAACCATGCTGCGTCTGAGCTATAACTGAAGTCTTGTCTAGATGATCCTGCAGTGCTACTTTAACCAGTGCCTCCATTAATTTTCCAGGAACAGAAGTTAAACTAACAGGTCTATAATTACTTGTGTCGTCCTTTGATCCTCCTTTGTGAATTGGTGTCACATTTGCACATCTCCAGTCCATGGATACTTCCCCTGAATCCAAGGAAACTTTCATAATTATGGCTAAGGATTTGCTTACTTCCTTTAATGCCTCCTTTAATATAACTGGATAGATCCCATCCACCCCGGGTGCCTTTCTTGTATTTATCTTCAACAATTTCTCCTCCACTTTACTCTCAGTTATTACAAGATTCTCTTGCTTACTGCCAGAGTTGAATACACCTCTGACCTTCCCCTCACTGAATAACTCCTCATGTGTGAATGTCGATGCAAAATATTCATTCAGTTCGTCAGCTACCTGAGCAGGATCATCAACAGTAGACCCATCGATATCAAGTGTATAAATCTGATTCATCCCCTTCCTGCTAGAGTTTACATAAGTAAAGAACTCTTTGCTGTTTTTCTTTCCATCCCTTGCCAAAGATTTCTCGTAATCTGCCCTCGCCTGCCTAACCTGCTTTGTAACTTGGTTGCATATCAATTTGTATCTATCATAGGCTTCTGTGTCACGTGTTAATTTGTGTGTATCCCATGCATTTTTCTTCTCTGCCATATGTCTCATTAGTTCATCTGACATCCACTTAGGCCTAAACCTTGAACAATATTTCTTACTTGGTATGTAAAGCCTAGTAGCTTCCAAGTTAAGTTCTTTGAATGCTTCCCATTTTGAATTTGCTGTTGGTAACATCATCAGTTGGTCCCACTGTATAGAATTTAAATACTGTCTCAGTCCATCGTAGTCGCCTTTACGAAAGCAATAACCCTTCCCTTTACCCCTAATGGTAGTTACCTCTTTGAGTAAATCCCACTTCAGCCCACTGTGATCACTGCCACCTAGTGGTTCATTTACCTGCAGATTGTTAATGCATGAAGAATCACTACTGATAATCAAATCAAGAGTATTACTCCCTCTAGTTGCCTCCCGAACGTGCTTATGTAGAAAACAATCATCCAATAAATCCGGCGCCTCCGTAGCCAGGTGGGAAGGAGCAGCAGTGCGTAGTACACGCTTCTTGATTAGACCGGGGTTCGAGCCCGTCACCACCAAATACGGAGGATGCGGAAAGGTCAAGGAATGACCACCGCATATCCCGGAGCAATATGGCCTTAGTTGCTAATGCTCCTAAAAACCAAATAACTAACTAACTAACTCCAATAAATCCACAAAAGCCTTGCTAGTGTGTGAGTGACCAGCCCCCAAATTCCAGTCAATATCTGGGAAATTAAAATCCCCCATTATAAGACTCTCTAATTTACTGGCCCACTCTATTTCCTCTTACAGTTTCTTATTATACTCATCAGAATCATTAGGCCTATAGCACACTCCTACTCTCAATTTTGATCTCCCAATGCTTATGTCACACCAAACTGACTCGACACTGCACTGTCCAGCGATGTCCACTGGTTTCACTTCCTTGGATTTTATGTATTTCTTAACTAATAGCATAACCCCTCCTCCCTTCCTACCCTGTCTATCCTTTATGTAGATATTGTACACCCCAAATTCCAGTTCTGCATTCCTTATATCTGTGTGACACCATGTCTCTGAAATCCCCACAATATCTGCTGTTGATGTTTTGAGCAATACCTCAAATTCACCAAATTTATTTACTAAACTCCTAGCATTGGTGTACACGCAAGTACACATGCACTTGTTCTTTTTCTTAGCTACCCTAACACAACCTATGTGTTTATTTGTACCCCAATGATTCCAAGCAGTCTCTGAAATATCCTGCATCTTATTTTCCAGGCTGCAGCTAATTCCAATAGAAGCAGTGCAAGAATCACTTTAACCTCTGCCAGTGGCTACTGTTAATCTATTAGTCCTTGTGTCCCCCCAAACTAGCAGTTTTCCGACCCAACTAACACTGCCTCGATAGCATCAGCAAACATTCTTGCACTCTTTCTATTTAAGTGTATCCCATCCCTGTAGAAGCAGTCTCTCCTGTTAACAAGTACAGACCAGGCTGAAAAAAATTCTACCCCTTGAGCCTTGCACAATCTTTCCAGGGCCGAATTGATCGACAGGGCTCTCATCATATACTCCCTCCTATCATGTCTGGGCAGAATTGCAGACACTTTCAAATTCAACCCTAATTCACGGCTTTTTTTCAACAGTGACCGGTACTTGTTAAGTAATTCCGCCGGTCTCCTACTCTTAATATCATTAGTCCCAACATGTACAACTATATCACCTTTTGTGCCCTTAAAAGATGATATCCGCTCTACAACGTCATCAACCTTTGCCCCTGGCAGACATACCCTGGTTCTATTCCACCTATCCTTTTTACAAAGCATGTTACCCGTTTCCCTGACAATAGAGTCACCAACAACTACTAGTTCCTTTGGGACCAGCACATTCTGCCTTTGGGGCTGCCGCTGTGTTGCGCGATGACCAAGAGCAAGCTCTGGCATTGGTGTGGGCAGCTGAGAGCTTGATGGGCCCCTCACTTTTAATCCTTCGAAGGCATCCAGCCTGTCCTCCAAGCTCTCATATAGGCCCATAACAATGCTGAGTTGTTGCCTGATTTACTTACACTCCGTGCATCATGCACACACAAAGACATCCCCCATGGCAGTATCATGTCCCGTACCCGACTGCTCCACAAACATCAAGCAAGTAGTGCATTTTAATAGGCTGTGATTCAGAGGGCAACTGTTCCCCTCAGTTCCCCCATGAGCCACAGCACTCCCATTAGCTTGAGCCTTTTGCTTTGCTGCTCTGGTCAGAGTCATGATTTCGATTTAATTTCAATAAAATTTCAATTTCAATACAAATTTAAAACCCTAAACTTATATCTCAACACAGTTATAAAGCTATATTTATGTTTCAGTATTGAGTGTAATCTACGAAATCCCTTTATATAACTTCCGTATCAAGTTAAGTATTAATTATTTATTTTTTACTAATTATTTATGTTACGTAACCCAAGTCGTTATATGTATAGTTAAAATTACAATTTAATTGACAATGAAGTTCAACAGGATGTAGAGCTACTGGAACGAGTACAGAGAAGGGCAACAAGATTAGTGAATGGAACAAAGGGGTGCTCTTACGAAGAAAGGCTTAAGTTTTGCAAATTACAGTGTCTGGAGACTAGGCACCAGTGAGGTGATCTGATAGAGGTGTATAAAGCATTGAATGGTTTGAGCATGCTCAATGCTGATGGGATTTTTCCTCTCGCTCAGAATAATCACCTGAGAGGGCATAAATTCAAATTGAGGAAAGACAGATGTAGGATAGACGTGCGGAAATTTGCCTTTAGCCAGCAGGTGGTTGGTTGGTGGAACAGACTTCCATCCCTTGTGGTGGAGGTTGATAGCCTAAATAAGTTTCAGGCTCAGCTGGACAGGTATTTTGAACGAACAGAGGGGTGAAGTGTAAGTGGTTTTTTTTTTTTTTTGGCTGAAGCTGCATAAGCTTGCTTTCTTGCATTAAATGCCTCTACTAATGTTAATGCTAATGCTAATATAAGTTTAGGGTTTTAATTTTGTACTGAAATTGAAATTTTATTGAAATTAAATCAATCATGACTCTGACCAGAGCAGCAAAGAAAAAGGCTCAAGCTAATGGGAGTGCTGTGGCTCAGGGGAGAACTGAGGGGGGCAGTTGCCCTCTGACTCACAGCCTATTAAAATGCACTACTTGCTTGATGTTTGTGGTGCAGTCAGGTACGGGACGTGATACTGCCATGGGGGATGTCTTTGTGTGTGCGCGATGCAAGGAATGTAAGGAAATCAGACGACAACTCAGCATTGTTATGGGCCTATATGAGAGCTTGAAGGACAGGGTGGATGCCCTCGAAGCATTAAAAGTGAGGGACCCATCAGGCTCTCAGCTGCCCACACCAACGCCAGAGCTTGCACTTGGTCATCGCGCAACACAGCGGCAGCTCTCAAGGCAGAATGTGTTGGTCCCAAAGGAACTAGTAGTTGTTGGTGACTCTATTGTCAGGGAAACGGGAAACATGCTTTGTAAAAAGGATGGGTGGAACAGGACCAGGGTATGTCTGCTAGGGGCAAAGGTTGACGACGTTGTAGAGAGGATATCATCTTTTAAGGGCACAAAAGGTGATATAGTTGTACACGTTGGCACTAATGATATTAAGAGTAGGAGACCGGCGGAATTACTTAACAAGTACAGGTCACTGTTGAAAAAAAGCCGTGAATTAGGGTTGAATTTGAAAGTGTCTGCAATTCTGCCCAGACATGATAGGAGGGAGTATATGATGAGAGCCCTGTCGATGAATTCGGCCCTGGAAGGATTGTGCAAGGCTCAAGCGGTAGAATTTTTTTCAGCCTGGTCTGTACTTGTTAACAGGAGAGACTGCTTCTACAGGGATGGGATACACTTAAATAGAAAGGGTGCAAGAATATTTGCTGATGCTATCGAGGCAGTGTTAGGTGGGTCGGAAAACTGCTAGATTGGGGGGATACAAGGACTAATAGATTAACAGTAGCCACTGGCAGAGGTGAAAGTAATTCTTGCACTGCTTCTATTGGAATGAGCCGCAGCCTGGAAAATAAGATGCAGGATAGTTCAGAGACTGCTGGGAATCACTGGGGTACAAATAAACACATAGGTTGTGTTAGGGTAGCTAAGAAAAGGAACAGGTGCATGTATACTTGCGTGTACACCAATGCTAGGAGTTTAGTAAATAAATTTGATGAATTTGAGGTATTGCTCAAAACATCAAAGGCAGATATTGTGGGGATTTCAGAGACGTGGTGTCACACAGATATAAGGAATGCAGAACTGGAATTTGGGGAGTACAATATCTACAGAAAGGATAGATAGGGTAGGAAGGGAGGAGGGGTTATGCCATTAGTTAAGAAATACATAAAATCCAAGGAAGTGAAGCCAGTCAACATTGCTGGACAGTGCAGTGTTGAGTCAGTTTGGTGTGACATAAGCATTGGGAGATCAAAATTGAGAGTAGGAGTGTGCTATAGGCCTAATGACTCTGATGAGTATAATAAGAAACTGTACAGGGAAATAGAGTGGGCCAGTAAATCAGAGTCTTATAATGGGGGATTTTAATTTCCCAGATATTGACTGGAATTTGGGGGCTGGTCACTCACACACTAGCAAGGCTTTTGTGGATTTATTGGATGATTGTTTTATACATCAGCATGTTCTGGAGGCAACTAGAGGGAGTAATACTCTTGATTTGATTATCAGTAGTGATTCTTTATGCATTAAGTATCTGCAGGTATATGAACCACTAGGTGGCAGTGATCACAGTGTGCTGAAGTGGGATTTACTCAAAGAGGTAACTACCATTAGGGGTATAGGGAAGGGTTATTGCTTTCGTAAAGGCGACTACGATGGACTGAGACAGTACTTAAATTCTATACAGTGGGACCAACTGATGATGTTACCAACAGCAAATTCAAAATGGGAAGCATTCAAAGAACTTATCTTGGATGCTACTAGGCTTTACATACCAACTAAGAAATATTTTTCAAGGTTTAGGCCTAAATGGATGTCAGATGAACTAATGAGACATATGGCAGAGAAGAAAAATGCATGGGATTAGCACGTGACACAGAAGCCTATGATAAATACAAGTTGATCTGTAACCAAGTTACAAAGGAGGTTAGGCAGGCGAAGGCAGATTACGAGAAATCTTTGGCAAGGGATGCAAAGAAAAAACAGCAAAGAGTTCTTTACTTATGAAAACTCTAGAAGGAAGGGGATGAATTAGATTGGTCCACTTGATATCGATGCGTCAACTGTTGATGATCCTGCTCAGGTAGCTAACAAACTGAATGAATATTTTGCATCGACATTCACACATGAGGAGTTATTCAGCGAGGGGAATGCCAGAGGTGTATTCAACTCTGGCAGTAAGCTGGAGAATCTTGTAATAACTGAGAGTAAAGTGGAAGAGAAATCGCTGAAGATAAATACAAGAAAGGCGCCTGGGGTGGATGGGATCTATCCAGGGAATAATTTTGATATTATATACTTGGATCTTAGAAAGAGTTTTGATACTGTTGCACATGGAAGACTGCTGCACAAATTGGAGCAGTGTGGCATTGGAGGCAAATTGCTGCTAGGGATAAAGGGGTGGTTGAGGGGGAGAAGACAGAGAGTGGTAATCAATGGACACTGCTCATTGTGGACTAATGTTATTAGTGGAGTCCCTCAGGGTTCAGTATTGGGTCCATTATTGTTTTCTGTATTTATAAATGATATTGATGATGGTATATCAAGCTTAATGTCCAAGTTTGCAGACAATATGAAGGTTGGCAAGGTTGTCAAGGACACTACTGACACTATGCTACTGCAACAGGATCTGTAAATGTTGGGCAGATGGGCTGAGAGGTGTCAAATGAAGTTTAACATTGACAAATGTAAAGTACTACATATGGGAAACAGCAACCCCAGAGCAACGTATCAACTCTGTGGTACTACACTGACAGTGGTACAGAATGAAAGGGACCTGGGGGTGGTTGTGCAGGCAGATATGGAGTTTTCTGACAGTGCAGACGGGCTGCAAGTGTAGCTCATGGTGTATTGTCGATGATATATAGGAATTTTTCTAGCAGGGATAAGGAGGTGATTATTCCCTTGTATAAGGCAATGGTCAGACCACACCTAGAGTACTGTATACAGGTCTGGAGGCCTCATTTCAAGAAGGATGTAGAGCTGCTGGAACGAGTACAGAGAAGGGCAACAAGATTAGTGAATGGAACAAAGGGGTGTTCTTACGCAGAAAGGCTTAAGTTTTGCAAATTACAGTGTCTGGAGACTAGGCACCGGCAAGGTGATCTGATAGAGGTGTATAAAGCCTTGAATGGTTTGAGCATGCTCAATGCTGATAGGATTCTTCCTCTTGCTCAGAATAATCACCTGAGAGGGCGTAAATTCAAATTGAGAAAATACAGATGTAGGATAGATGTGAGGAAATTTGCCTTTAGCCAGCCAGTGGTTGGTTGGTGGAACAGACTTCCATCCCTTGTTGTGGAAGTTGATAGCCTAAATAAGTTTAAGGCTCAGCTGGACAGGTATTTCGAATGAATAGAGGGGTGAAGTGGAAATGGTTATTTTTTATTTATTTATTTATTTATTATTATTTTTTTTTGTTTTGCCTGATGCCGCATAAGCTTGCTTTCTTGCATCAAATGCCTCTACTAATGCTAAAAGATTAATTATCTGATTAATTGACAATATTATGTACTATACTATACTATATTAAGCTTATGCTATCTATTTCGAGATATTTTGTATCGTGTACAATGGCGGCTATTTACGAACAGTAAACACGTGGATTTGATACCCTTTCCGATACTAAGTAATACCTACAAAATCTCTATCTAAGTTACTTTAATCTAAGTATTGTAAATAAGAATATAAAACTACGGATGAAGTATTCTACTTTTTGCTGGTTTATTTCATAGCCCAAATAGCTTTTGCTATATTAAAATAATTGCACTTTCAGTAGTAGGTTTATTATAGTCATTCATTTAATAATTATTATTATTGTGAATCTGATCTCTATTCAATTTTATTTTTTAATTTATTCTTGGAAATATATGATAACTTTTTTTTTTTTTTTTTTTACAGTGATAAAGAACAAATTACTATTGCAAATAGTAAGAAGTACACTTTTGAATCTCCTCTGCATTCTTTAGAATCTGATTATGGGCAGAGCCAGTCACGTTATTCTAGCAAATATTTAGATCATGGAATCAGTGCATTGTCTTTAGAAGGATTAATACAAACAGAAAATGAAAATACTAAAAAAACAATTAAAGCTGCAGCTCTTCAACTTAGTTCTCCACTAATGGGAAGGAAACTGCATTTCAATAAGGAAATTTCCCTTTCTACAGGAAATCTTCCAGAACTCTGTGGAAAGAATAGTCCAAGTCCAGTGAGTCCCATTTCCCCAGTACCTTCTGTTAATCTGTATTTGATTGATAGCACTGAAAAGGCATTTGAAACTGTACCTCATGTAAATAAATTGCAGCTGAAACGTAAAAAAAGATATCATAATTTAATTCGAAGTAGAGAAAGGGATTTTAAAATCGACAGTGGAAAGTTAAGTGATTCTTCTCCGACGACTCCTGAGAGTTGTGGAAAACAGGTATCTTTTATTATTTGTTAATCTGGAAATTTAAATGTATGAGGTGTTATCAAAATGTTCAAGGACTAAACTAATATTTTGGAACTTTTTTTTTTTTTTTATGAAAACCCCAAACACGAAAGGTATCAAAACCTATAGTACTTAGTACCGTGCATGGGTTGAAGGAGAAGTATGGGGGGGAGGGGGGATGCCGGAAACTTTGCCCTAGAGACTAAACATGGGTTTCACCACTTCAAGCCTCCAATAAGCAAAGTGGTGGTATTTCACCGGTTGATGAAAGTCATCTACCACCTGATGAAGCTGGCTATTTGATGGATTTCCTTTAAAGTAGTCACTTTGACATTGTTATACAGTGCACCATTTACATTGCTTCTGCAACTTCTGGAAGCTTCAAAAGGAGATTCCAGAAGTTAGGCTTCTTTTGAAATTGCTAATAGTTCCCCTGTTGCATTCTGTATAATTTCCTCAATCATTGGAAATCTTTGACCTTTAAAGGGGGCTTAGTTTGGGAAGCCAAAAAAAAAAAAAAAAAATCTCAAGGAGCTAAATCAGGTGAGTATGTTATATGAGGGACCACAGTGATAGAATGCTTCTCAAAAACATGTTGAATAGAAAGTGCCATTGTCATGGTGCAGGTGCCAATTCCTCAAAGCTCACTTTTCTTTCTTTTTTCTCCAACCACTGCAGAACTGTTTTGCGGTGCATCATGCAACCAGTGCAGAACTGTTTTGCAGTGTTCCTGGTTTACTGTTTGACCATGTGGGACAAATTTGTAATGAACAACATCCTGTTAGTCAAAAAACATGAGAAGCATGATCTTCACATTTGATCGTGATTGACTTGCTGTATTTGGGCCTTGGAGAAGATGGAGTCTTTTTATTGAGAGCACCAAACCTTTGCTTGCAGACCATAGCCATACACCCACAATTCATTGCCAATAATGATGGAAGAAACAAAGTGTGAGTCAGGAGCAGCATGTTGACAAAGATCGTGGTGTGCAAACTCACAGCTCTCTGTGATTATTGAATGAGGATGCAGCGAACAAATTTAACTGAAACGTGTTGCGTTCCGAAATCTTGAATTAAAATTTATTGATGTATCTCACAAGAAATATTAATTTTGCTAGCAACTTCATGTGTAGTTAAATATTGATCACTCCTGATCAGATCAAACTTGAACAACTGAATTATTGGTTTTTGAAGTTGAAGGGTGGGCAGAGGAAGGATCATCTTCGGTGGACAAGTGTCAACTTAAAATTTTGCAAACCTGACATGAAGTCTTTGAATGACACAGGATCTTTTATGAAAACTGCTTTTAACATATCATGATTTTTGTTAGACTTTTCCATAATTTGAAACAAAATTTTTGCTGCAAATTCTCTGCTCAGTAAAATCATTCATTTTAAAATGCAATGCAATGTATAAAATATCTATTCAACATGTGCTAATTCATATTCACTGATGATTCATGTGCCGCTATGTCTAGATAAGTTGCTGAACTTATTTCAAAAAGTCACAATTTGCTAAGAAGCCATAATTTCAAGATACAGTCAGTCCTTGAAGTTATTTGATCATGCCTCGTATGTAAGATCTAATACTGTATCGAGAATTTTGAATTATTTTTATATTCCCACTAGAATAGAGGTGTACGTATCATGGGGAGGGAGATTCTAAAGATAGTTTGCAAGGATACAATCTGATCTCTAGTTTGCAAAGGGTATAAACTGGACATTACTAGAAATTATGGCACTTCCTTTTATAAAGAAGAACATCTAATAAAATTCCAGTCAATTAAGATTTTATATATGGGAATTTATTTAATATTGTTTAACTAATAGTATCAAGGATGGATCTCTGACTGCAAAGCAAGCTTGCCTACCTTTGACAATTCCATTTTCTGAGAAGATATTATTGCGTTATTGTTTGTGAGTGATGACACCTAATGGAATGGTAAAATTATACCATATGCCATGATGTGACATGATAAAACAAATTTTTATTGACAGCCGAGGTTCGAAGGTAAAGCTTTCTCTTTAATCAGGTTAACAAATCGAGGTGCACAAAAAAATATAATAAAAACACAGAAAATAGAAAGAAGTAATAGGAGTATTACCATGTCATTCTGGACAAACTTGAATCTTGGCCTCAGGATTTCATATGTACATGTGTTTTCATTCTCCAACACTTGGCCATCTGTCATCAGTCCCAGTGGAACATTATCGTGAGTCTGGATGGCTCTGTATGGTTTGGCTTTCACCTAGATTTTATGCCCGAGGATATTAACATAGAATATTCTTCTAATTTAATTAATTTATATTTGTGATTTGAGCAGTAGCCATCTTGTTTCAAAGTGGCAGACTACAAATCTTCTATGTATGAATACTCTAGAACAAGGAAAGTGAACCAGTGGTGCATGTGCCATGAGCAGCACATGTTAGAAAATATATGGGCCTATTGCTGTTCTTAAATAGTTTATACTTTGAAAAAATAAGTATTTTTTGGCCTATCAGCTATATCTAGTGGGCAAAACTGTTAATGTAATTATGTGAAAATTATAGAGCAACAGAATTCTTGAAAGAGAAACCTTCAAGTATTGTTACTTTTTTTATAATATCAATAAAAAATATTGGCTAAGGTAAAGAAAGCAAACATGAGAACCACGGCAAACTTCGGAAAACGTATCGGACAAATTGGTTTGCCGTTACCACAGTTTCTCCCTGCAATCTTGGTAATCAGACAGTGCATGTTATCAGTAATAGCAGTTGCTTGTTTTGTTTGTTAGTTATTTGGTTTTTAGGAGCATTAGCAACTAAGGCCATATTGCTCCGGGATATGCGGTGGTCATTCTCTGACCTTTCCGCATCCTCTGTATTTGGTGGTGACGGGCTCGAACCCCGGTCTAATCAAGAAGCGTGTGCTACACACTGCTGCTCCTTCCCACCTGGCTACGGAGGCGCGTGTAATAGCAGTAGAAGTCTGGAATGATATATTGATTGAAATGTAGGCATGACAGACAATATAATTATTAGGCTTTTCTCATTATTAAAAGCAGATTATTGAAGTTCATGAGTGTTTTCGCTATTAAAAAAACCATATTTCTGATTTCTTTGTACATTTTTAAGGTTAGGTTTCCTAACCTATCAAAAATAAATTAATTTAAATTAATAAAATAAAATAATAAAAATAAAACCGTTCTTTAACAATACCAGTAATAGGAATAACTTATTTTTTTTAAAGATTTTATTTTATTTGTTAGATAGGCACCTCCGTAGCCAGGTCGGCAGGAGCAGTAGTACGTAGCACACACTTCTTGATTAGACCGGCGTTCGAGCTTGTGATCACCAAATACGGAGGATGCGGAAGGTCAGGAAATGACCACCACATATCCCCAGCCCAGATAAAGGGGTGAGGGTTGGCGTCAGGAAGGGCATACGGCCGTAAAAATTGCATGCCAAAACAATAAAAACGCTGACCCCATATATAATGGGAAAAAGCGAGGACAAAAAAAAAAAAATTTATTTGTAAGATAAACTAAGAAAAAACAATTAACGGAAATGAAAATATTGTACAGTATATATTTTGATATATACGATATTTTAGTATCACAGTAAAAAGAATTATAAACTTAATATAAAAGGAGACATACAAACCATTAACTTTTTCATAAATTAATCTAATTTAAAGAAAGAATCCAATGTTGTTTGCACAGTTTTTGTCCTATATACATTTTTAACCACAGCACAGACATCAAATGCAGTAATTGTTTCTTTATCGACGTTACAGGCCAACACATTCTCTATTATATTCAATGCATTTTGGGTATCTTTTTTAGATGGCAGTGTGTGTGCACTTATTCACTTTTGCTGTCACTGGTAACAAAAACATCATTGTTTTGTTTGGTGCTCAGCAGCTCTTCTAGTGTTGGCATTGCAGCAGTAGCAACTTCATCATCCACCTTCACAAACTCTTCAAATTTGCCAACAAAATCCATATGCTCCTTCAAATTTCTTTATTCCTCAATGTTGCTCTCACATTTATCTGCTGGACCATGTTTTTTTAATGATATTCTCTCCATAGCCACTCTTTCTGAAGCAGTTTATTATTACACTTGATGCAGTACTGTCCCATGCAATAACAAGATTACGAATAGCATCCAAGACATTCCAATTTGGCCGAAAATTGTTCCCTCCTTCTATATTATGATCAAGTACCTTATCAGGCCGGCTCTGTATGCTCTCTTGAGGTTATAAATAATGCCTTGATCCAGTGGTTGCATTAAACTGGTTGTATTGGGGGGTATAAACAACACCCATATATTTGTCAACTTAAGTGTCTCAGCAGAATGTGCTGTACAACAGTCTACAGTAATCAAACTGTTCCTTTTTTCTGAAGCCATTTTTCTGTCCAAAAATGGACAGAAAAAATGGCTTCATAACAATGGACAGAAAAATGTCTTTGATAACCAAGACTGAAAATTTTTCACCGTAAGCCAAGCCCTTCTTTGGCTTCATAATCACAGAGAAGTTGGTTAACTGCTTTAAAACATCTTGACTTGGAAAACTTACCAATTACAAGTGGCCGTTACTGTGACATAAGCACTGGGAAAGCAAAAATAAGAGTTGGAGTGTGTTATAGGTCTAATATGAGACTGATGAGTAACACGAACAATTGTACAGAGAAATACAGTAGGCCATTAAATCAGAATGTCTTATAATCGGGGATTTTAACTTTCTAGATATTGACTGGAACTTGTGGGTTGGTCACTCACACACTAGCAAGACTTTTGTAGATTTGTTGGACGATTGTTTTCTGTAGCAGCATGTTCAAGAGAAAACTAGAAAGGGTAATATTCTTGATCTGGTTATCAGCAGTGATTATTCGTGTATTAAGAATTTGCAGATAAAGGAACCACTAGGTGGCAGTGATCGCAATGTACAGATGTGGGATTAACTTAGATATATAATTATCATCAGGGATAAAGGGAAGGGTTTTTGCTTCCCTAAAGGTGACTACAGTGGTCTCAGACAATTTCTAAATTCTGTACATTGGGACCAACTGATGATGTTACCAATAGCAAATTCTAAGTGAGAAGCATTCAAGGATTTAATCGTGGAAGCTACTAGGCTTTTCATACCGATTAAGAAATATTGTTCAAGTTTTAGCCCTAGATGGTTGTCAAATGAACTAATGAGACTCGTGGCAGAGAAGAAAAATGCATGGGATGCATATAAATTATCAGGCGACACAGAAGCCTATGCCAGATATAAGCTAGTCTGTAATCAAGTTACAAAGGAGATTAGGCAAGCAAAGGCAGGTTACGAGAAATCTTTCGCAAAGGATGCTAAGAAAAACAGCAAGGACTTCTTTACTTATATGAACTCTAAAAGGAAGGGGATGAATCAGATTGGTCCACTTGATATCAATGGTTCGACTGTTGATGATCCTGCTCAGATAGCAAACAAACTGAATGAGTATTTTGCATCTACATTCACACATGAGGAGTTATTAAGGGAGGAAAATGCCAGAAGTTTATCAAACTGTAACAGGGTGCTTAATGATTTTGTAATAACTGAGAGGAAAGTAGAGCAGAAATTGTTGAAGTTAACCATAAGAAAGGCTCCTGGGATGGATGGGATCTATCCAATTATATTAAAAGAGGCAGCAAAGGAACTAAGCAAACCCTTGGCCATAATTATGAGAGCATCCTTGGATTCAGGGGATATCCCCACGGACTGGAGATGTGCAAATGTATCCCCAATTCACAAAGGGGGATCGAAGGGTGACACGAGTAATTACAGACCAGTTAGTTTAACTTCTGTTCTGGGTAAATAATGGAGTCACTGGTTAAAGATGCATTGCATCTTTAACCTGTAAATCTAGGTAAACTTTAACCAGTGCAAATCTAGACAAGACTGCAGCAATAATTCAGACATAGCATGGGTTTATTAAGGGAAAGTCTTGTCTGACAAATTTGATTGGCTACTGTTCAAATTGGAGACTACTGTACAAATTAGAGCAGAATGGTATTAAATGTAAGTTGCTACAAGGGATAAAAGGGTGGTTAATGAGAGTAATGGCAGTGTGCTACTGCAACAGGATCTAGAAAATTTGGGCAGATGGCCTGAGAAGTGGCAACCGAAGTTTAACATTGACAAATATGAAGTACAGTACTGCATATTGGTAGAAGTAACCCCAGAGGAATGTACCAACTGTGTGGTACAACACTTAGGGTGGTAGAAAATGAAAAAGACCTGGGAGTAATTGTGCAGTCAGATATGAAGTTTTCTGAGGAATGCCAACAGGCAGTGAGAGCAGGTCATGGGGTTTTGTCAATGATATACTGAAATTTTGTTAGCAGGGAAAAGAAGGTGATTTTCCCTTTGTATAAGGCAATGGTCAGGCCATGCCTTAAGTACTGCGGCCAGGTCTGGAGGCCTCATTTTAGGAAGGATGTAGATTTGCTTGAGTGTGTACAGAGTAGGGCAACAAGATTTGTGAGGGTAATGAAGGGATCCTCTTACCAAGAGTCTTGAGTTCTGCACATTGCAGCGGATGGAAACTAGGTACCTGTGAGGTGAGCTGATTGAGGTGTATAAGGCCTCAAATGGGTTGAGTATGCTGAATTCTGATGGGATTCTTCTGCTTGCTCAGATTATGAACCCGAGGGGACATTAATTCAAATTGGGGAAAGACAGTTGTAGATGTTATGAGTGGTATAGATCCCACCTTTCACCTTTTGGATAAATCAAACCTTTAGTAATTGATAAAATCAGTATTAGCCTGGTTTCTCTAATTGCTGATATCTATTTTATTGTGTTGTAATTCATAAAACTGTTAATTCCATCAACAAGGCCGGAAACTAGCAAAATTGGGCAAATATTATTCTGAATTAGAGTTACAGTATTAAAAGGAAAATCCTAAGAAAAGTCCGCCCACTTGTAACTAGCATAGAAGAAGCCATGTAGATGTACATACCACATAAGCCTGGGCTGGCATGCACAGTACAGCGGTAGACGTCCGTTGTAAGGTCAGAAAAGGTCAAGAGCTCATAAACATGCAAGAGCTACAAGAGCTCCACGAGTATGGGATGACACCAGAATGGGGGTAGAGTGGGGGGGGGGAGAAAAGTCGCTTCCCACGTATGTAGCAAATACTTTGAGCCCTCTCTGAGTGGTCTTGATATTGGGTAACAATCTCGCTTACCCAAAAATGGTCAAAACTAGCATATGCGACTGCAGGGTCTCCTTGGTGGCCATAAAAAAGTCATGATGTACCCATGGTTCGATTGTCGTGAAAATGTTCGAAAGATGAGGCAATAGATTTCTTATCCATGACATGATATTCGGGCCATCTGGAATTAGACCCTGGACTTTGAGCATCCAATGAGAGGGAGTAGTGGAAAGAACAAAAATGGGAGCTGCTCCTGGTATAAAAGGAGAGGGTGGTAGAGATAAGGGAGAGTCGTGGTCCTTGGTAGTTGTGCGAGTACTAGTAAAAAAGGGTGTCAGTGCCAGTCGTCATTGAGAGAAGCAAGAAGTTCAAATTCAGAGAAGTAAAAGAGGGAGAGCCCAGATAGAGGAGCCAACTCAAGAGAAGCAAGGGAGAAGATAGAGAAAAGGGTAAGCCGAAATGTTTTATCATATGTGTATGAGAGGGATAGATTGTTTAAATGAAGTAGCAGAATGACCTAGCTTTAAAGATGATTTAAAGTTTTGCTATGATATACATGATATGTATTATATGTCGTGGTACAGCATTTTGGTATGGGAAAACCCAACTGAGTAATACAGAAGTTTGATAAATCTATGTGCCTAACATACTAAAAAGGGAAAATGAGAAGGTGAGAAGAATATTGATCTTTAGTTGATATTTATCAATGGCGATGGCCACCTATATATACAGATATGATATTGATGTAAGAATTATTCACTACTATGATAATGCTGTGGCCCCTCTGTAAAAAGGGGTGTAACCTCAAGGAATCATTGTAATACTAAACTGGTATAAGTGATATATGTATGTGTATTTTTCTTTATAATGTGTCTTTTTTATATATATGCAATAAATGATGTTGTGTTGAAATTTTGCCTCATTGCTAAGCTTCAAACCACACCAGTAATCGCCAGAATTGATCAAGTTCATAAAGATAATGGTTATTGCATAGGGATGGACTTAATTTTAAATTCCATTAAGTTCCTCCTTAGTTACATAATGCGAAAGGTCCAAACTGCGGTATGGCAGGGAGGCGAGCTACTCTTTTCTCTCTCTCTCATACTGAGGGTATACGAGACCTTGTCCTAATCAAAAACCACAAGGCAGACAGATAAGGCCAAACCTGCACTAAGGGATAATAAGAAAAGAGGGAAATTAAATAACCCCCCTTACATAGAATAGAATAGATATGTTGAAAATTTCCTTTTGTCAGTGGTGGTTAATTGATGGAACAAACTTCCATCTTTCGTTGTGGAAGTTGATAGCTTAAATAAATTCAAGGAGGAATTGGACAAACTTTGAGGGAATGGTTTTGTGAATTTTTTTTTTTTTTTTTTTTTTTTTTGGCTGATGCTACATAAGCTCATACGCTTGCTTTCTTGCATCACATGCCACTATTACTATTATCAAATTTTAAAAAAAATTCATTGTTATCAAATTAAATTGCATACTATATCTGAAGTTACTAACTCATTTTTTTCTTTACTTTATATTACCTCACATCATACAGATTCAATGCTGACATGCATTAGCTCTGAATCTGGGATTGCTAGCATTCAGACTGCTTTTTGATAAGAAGCATGTCCCCTTCCCTCTTGCCTGTCATTCCTAAACTTGAGGTTGTCACAGACATTCTCTCATATATGCCAGACAAGCTGTACTTGCTACCTGGGAGTCTAAAATGCTGATGGAACTGATATTTGGGTGACACTCAAGTCAAGTGGACCCAATTTTGGCGAAGTACAGTCGGTCTGTGACAGCCAAATCCTCTGCTTGCACCTTCATGATGGTGGGACTGTTAGTAATCCTGGGTATAATCTTCATGCACAAGCACATGGCGGGTGACCACCCAGGTGTGAACCAATGTAAGCAGGGGTCGAGGTGTGGCGCCCACACGACATGGAGGAATCCCGCCCCTCTGTGTTATTAGGCAGTACTAGGTGGTAGATGACTCTCAACAACCGGTGCAATACCATCACTTTGCTTATTGGAGGCTTAAAGTTCCGGTCAACCTTTCCCCATCTCTTCCATCATGCAGTATGATTGATGACTTTTGAGGTTATGATGAACATCGTGGCGATCCAATCTTCCTTACATTTCGAGGGTACAGCTCTAAAACAATGTTTGCAGTAAGTACACCAGACCAAACCTATTGGTAACTCTCTAGGAGGCTTCCGGATCAGCTAGTGTATAATCTTTCTACCTCCACTCTGCCAGATAGTGACTGGAGGGAGTCCGAGTGGTGTGTATGCGGGGGGCATTGTCAAGGCCACGTTATGTCAAGGATCTGGGTATATTCTTATCATGTGTATGCCATATCCAAAAATTTCATTACTTCATATGGGTGGGACATGCGTCCCACCCACTTTTTCTTACTATTGAATACACCATGAATTGTCAAACTAATAGAGTAAGCTTATCTGCAAAAAGATCTAAACCTCCCAAACACTTCCTAATTCATTTCACAAATTATTATTATTATTAGCCATAAAGTGCAAGGATGCCCGAGGCTTATGCTGCAGGAGCCAAAAAAAAAAAAAAAATCCCGTGTTACCCTGAGAGAGAGAAGTAGAAGGGAATCGCAAAGAAATCAAGAAAGAGAAGAATGATGATATCCAGCTCAAGACCCTGGGTTTGCCAAGCCCACTCTAATCAATTGAAGCTCTTTGACTTCCTCTCTTTGCAACTTGACTTTCTCCAGTCCAACTTCCTAACAGTGAGGTAATTTTCCTTGGTGATTTTAATGTTCACAACTCCAGCTGGCTTCTGTTTTCTAGCCACACCGACCCAACTGGATGAGATGCTGTGGCTTTTGCAGTTACTAATGACCTTGCACAGATTGTTCATTTACCTACAAGAATAGCAGACAATCCTAACCATACAGCCAACACACTTGATCTTTTTCTCACAAACTACCCTTCTAAGTACAACGGTCAAACTGAGAGGTCCTTTAGGCATCTCAGATCACAACTTGGTGATTGTCTCTTCTCCAATGGAGCCTTTATGGCTATTCCCAACTTTGTATTGTTTGGCATTACAAGAATGCAAAATGGGATGACCTGCGAGACTTCTTTTCTTCTTTTCCTTCGTCGGATTACTGTTTCAAAACTTCTGATGTCAACGTTTGCTCAAATCGTGTCAGTGAAATTATTCTTGCAGGAATGGAATCCTTTATCCCACACTCCACTGTAAAATCTCGTCCTTTATCTAAACCTTGGTTTTCCAATAAATGTGCTAAGGCTGTCCAAGAGAAGAATGCGGCATATCGTAATTGGCTTGTTTCTAATTCTTCAGTTTCATTTTCTGCCTACAACAAAGCTCGCAACAATTGTAAAGCAGTTATTAATCAGTCCAAACTAGAGTTTGAACAGGCTAAGAGTAGAAAACTTGCTTCTTGCCCTAATGGTAGCCGAGCATTCTGGTCTCTTGCCAAAGCTATTGGCCGCAACTTTTGCCATCTCTGCTTCCACCTCTGTCCAAACCAGATGGTTCTGTTGGTCACTTCAGCCAAGGATAAAGCTGACCTGCTAGCATCTCATTTTTCTTCCAGCTCATGTATTAATGATCTTGGTAAAACACCTCCCACCATTCCCAACATGCTCCATTCAATGCCTCCTGTGGTCTTCCGTCAAAAGGATATCAGAAGGATTTTGATGAATCTTGATGCTAAGAAAGCTCCAGGTCCCGATGGTATTTTTCCACTTGTTCTCAAAACCTGCAAGATTTGTTTTCTTATTTTCTTTGGTCGGACTACTGTTTCAAAACTTCTAATGTCAACGTTTGCTCAGACCGTATCAGTGAAATTATTCTTGTAGGAATGGAATCCTTTATTCCATACTCTGCTCTAAAATCTCATTCTTTATCTAAACCTTGGTTTTCCAATAAATGTGCTAAAGCTGTTCAAGAGAAGAACGTTGCCTATCGTAATTGGCTTGTTTCCAATTCTTCACTTTCATTTTCTGCCTACACCAAAGCTCATAACAATTGTAAAGCAGTTATTAATCAGTCCAAACTAGAGTTTGAACAGGCTAAGAGTAGAAAACTTGCTTCTTGCCCTAATGGTAACCATGCATTCTGGTCTCTTGCTAAAGCTATTGGCCGCAACTTTTGCCCATTTCTGCTCCCACCTCTGTCCAAACCAGATGGTTCTGTTGTCACTTCAGCCAAGGATAAAGCTAACCTGCTAGCATCCCATTTTTATTCCAACTCTTGTATTAATGATCTTGGTAAAACACCTCCCACCATTCCCAACACGCCCCATTCAATGCCTCCTGTGGTCTTCTATCAGAAGGATTTTGACGAAACTTGATGCTAAGAAAGCTCCAGGTCCCGATGGTATTTTTCCACTTGTTCTCAAAACCTGTGCTCCTGAACTTACTCCTGTTCTTTGCTGCCTTTTTTTCACTTTCTTATTCCAAAGGTGTTTTTCCTTCTGCTTGGAAATTTGCTCATATCCAGCCAGTTCCTAAAAAGGGTGACAAATCCCTCCCGTCCAATTATCGTCCCATTGCAATTACTTCTACTCTTTCTAAAGTAATGGAGAAATCAATTAACCGCCATCTCTTAAACTACCTAGAAACCTTCCATCTGGTCAACGATTGCCAGTATGGATTCCGTCAGTGTCGATCCACTGGTGATATTCTGGCTTATATTACCCATTTATCTACTAATTCAGTGGAAAAGTTCAGTGAAACACAATTAGTTGCTCTTGATATCTCAAAGGCTTTCGATCGTGTTTCAATCTTGACATCCCAGATGCTTTCAATTACTCATACTTAGGCCAAAACAGTTCACATCACTAAATACTACTGCATGCCAATTCAGCCTCCAATTGATTCATACATGACACCACTAGGCGCCTCCGTAGCCAGGTGGGAAGGAGCAGCAGCAGCAGCAGTGAGTAGCACACGCTTCTTGATTAGACTGGGGTTCGAGCCCGTTACCACCAAATACGGAGGATGCGGAAAGGTCAGGGAATGACCACCGTATATCCCGGAGCAATATGGCTTTAGTTGCTAATGCTCCTAAAAAAAAAAAAAACCAAATAACAAATAAATAACATGACACCACTGAAGATATTTTTGATGGAGTGGGAGTGAGGCAAATAGTTCAATGGCACTCAATATTAAGAGTAGGAGACCGGTAGAATTACTTCACAAGTACAGGTCACTGTTGAAAAAAAGCTGTGAATTAGGGTTGAATTTGAAAGTGTCTGCAATTCTGCCCAGACACAATAAGAGGGAGTATATGATGAGAGCCTTGTCGATCAATTCGGCCCTGGAAAGATTGTGCAAAGCTCAAGGGGTAGAATTTTTTTTAGCCTGGTCTGTGCTTGTTAACAGGAGAGACTGCTTCTACAGGGATGGGATACACTTAAATGCAAAGGGTGCAAGAATGTTTGCTAATGCTATCGAGGCAGTGTTAGGTGGGTTGGAAAACTGCTAGCTTGGGGGGATACAAGGACTAATAGATTAACAGTAGCCTCTGGCAGAGGTGAAAGTTATTCTTGCACTGCTTCTCTTGGAATGAGCAGAAGCCCGGAAAACAAGATGCAGGATATTTCAGAGACTGCTGGGAGTCATTGCGGTACAAGTAAACACATGGGTTGTGTTAGGGTAGCTAAGAATAGGAACAGGTGCATGTATACTTGTGTGTGCACCAATGCTAGGAGTTTGGTAAATAAATTTGAGGTATTGCTCAAATTATCAAAGGCAGATATTGTTGGGATATCAGAGACGTGGTGTCACGCAGATATAAGGAATGCAGAACTGGAATTTGGGGAGTACAATGTCTGCAGAAAGGATAGGAATGGAGGAGGGGTTATGCTATTAGTTAAGAAACACACAAAATCCAAGCAAGTGAAGCCAGTCGACATCGCTGGACAGTGCAGTGTCGAGTCAGTTTGGTGTGACATAAACATTGGGAGATCAAAATTGAGAGTAGGACTGTGCTATAGGCCTAATGACTCTGATGAGTATAATAAGAAACTGTAGAGGGAAATAGAGTGGGCCAGTAAATCAGAGAGTCTTATAATGGGAGATTTTAATTTTCCAGATATTGACTGGAATTTGTTGGTTGGCCACACACACTATCAAGGCTTTTGTGAATTTATTGGATGATTGTTTTCTACATCAGCATGTTTGGGAGGCAAGTAGGGGGAGTAATACTCTTGATTTGATTATCAGTAGTGATTCTTCATGCATTAAGAATCTGCAGATACAGGAACCACTAGGTGGCAGTGATCACAGTGTGCTGAAGTGGGATTTACTCAAGGAGGTAACTACCATCAGGGGAAAGGGTTATTGCTTTCGTAAAGACAACTACGATGGTCTGAGACAGTATTTAAATTCTATACAGTGGAACCAACTGATGATGTTACCAACAGCAAATTCAAAATGGGAAGCATTCAAAGAACTTATCTTGGAAGCTACTAGGCTTTACATACCAACTAAGAAATATTGTTCAACTTTTGGGCCTAAATGGATATCATATGAACTAATGAGACATATGGCAGAGAAGAAAAATGCATGGGATACATATAAATTAACAGGTGACACAGAAGCCTATGATAGATATAAGTTGATCTGTAACCAAGTTACAAAGGAGGTTAGGCAGGCAAAGGCAGATTATGAGAAATGTTTGGCAAGGGATACAAAGAAAAACAGCAAAGAGTTCTTTACTTATGTAAACTATAGAAGGAAAGATATGAATCAGATTGGTCCACTTGATAACGATGGTTCAACTATTGAAGATCCTGCTCAGGTATTTAACAAACTAAATGAATATTTTGCATCGACATTCACACATGAGGAGTTATTCAGCGAGGGGAATGCCAGAGGTGTATTCAACTCTGGCAGTAAGCTAGATAATCTTGTAATAACTGAGAGTAAAGTGGAGGAGAAATTGTTGAAGTTAAACACAAGAAAGGCACTTGGGGTGGATGAGATCTATCCAGTTATATTAAAGGAGGCAGCAAAGGAAGTAAGCAAATCCTTAGCCATAATTATGGAGCTTCCTTGGATTCAGGGGAGGTACCCACAGACTGGAGAAGTGCAAATGTGACCCCAATTCACAAAGGAGGATCAAAGGCTGACAAAAGTAATTATAGACCTGTGAGTTTAACTTCTGTTCCAGGAAAATTAATGGAGGCACTTTTAAAGAAGCACTGCAGGATCATCTTGACAAGACTTCAGTTATAGCTCGAACACAGCTTGGTTTTGTTAAGGGGAAGTCTTGCCTGACCAATTTGATTGGATTCTATTATGCAGTCACAAAAGAACTGGATGCAGGGAATAACTTTGATATTATATACTTGGATCTTAGAAAGGCTTTTGATACTGTTGCACATGGAAGACTGCTGCACAAATTGGAGCAGTGTGGCATTGGAGGCAAATTGCTGCTAGTGATAAAGCAGTGGTTGAGGGGGAGAAGACAGAGAGTGGTAATCAATCGAAACTGCTCATCGTGGACTAATGTTATTAGTGGAGTCCCTCAGGGCTCAGTGTTGGGTCCATTATTGTTTTCTGTATTTATAAATAATGTTGATGGTGGATATCAAGCTTAATGTCCAAGTTAGTTTGCAGACGATACAAAGTTGGCAGGGTTCTTAAGGACACTACTGATGCTATGCTGCTGCAACAGGATCTGGAAAGGTTGAGCAGATGGGCTGAGAGGTGGCAAATGAAGTTTAACATTGACAAATGTAAAGTACTATATATGGGAAACAGCAACCTCAGAGCAACGTATCAACTCTGTGGTACTACACTGACAGTGGTAGAGAATGAAAAGGACCTGGGGGTAATTATGCATTCAGAAATGAAGTTCTCTGAGCAGTGCAGACGGGCTGCAAGAGTAGCTCACGGTGTCTCGTCAATAATATACAGCAATTTTTCTAGCAGGGATAAGGAGGTGATTATTCCCTTGTATAAGGCAATGGTCACCTTGAGTACTGTATACAGGTCTGGAGGCCTCATTTCATGAAGGATGTAGAGCTGCTGGAACGAGTACAGAGAAGAGCAACGAGATTAATGAATAGAACAAAGGGTTGCTCTTATGAAGAAAGACTTAAGTTTTGCAAATTACAGTGTCTGGAGACTAGGCACTGGTGAGGTGATCTGATAGAGGTGTATAAAGCCTTGAATGGTTTGAGCATGCTCAATGCTGATGGGATCCTTCCTCTTGCTCAGAATAATCACCTGAGAGGGCGTAAATTCAAATTGAGGAAAGACAGATGTAGCATAGATGTGCGGAAATTTACCTTTCGCCAGTGGGTAGTTGGTTGGTGGAACAGACTACCATCCCTTGTTGTGGAAGTTGACAGCCTAAATAAATTTAAGATTCAGCTGGACAGGTATTTCGAACGAACGGAGTGCTGAAGTGGAAGTTTTTTTTTTTGGCTGTTTCTGCATAAGTTTGCTTTCTTGCATCATATGCCTCTACTAATGCTAATGCAATCTCAACTCCACTTCCAGAAAATGATGGCAGTCTGTGTGAGGAGGCACAACAACTCTACTAATTGAGATACATTGATCCTACGTTAGTTACACTGTTGTGTAACTAACATAGGTATAAATTAATTTTGTTGCTCTAGTGTGAAAAATTTTGGTTCACACCTCATACTTGGCATGCAGTGAAGAATTTTGACCTTGGCACTTTGCTTAACCAATGTGTATATGGTAAAGTACCTTCTTTGGACCAAATTTGTCGTCCTACCCTATATGTATATACATATAAAACCTCAATAATTGGGCCTGGGTGCCAAATGATTGTCAATTCTCAGAAGAATCTTCCTAGCAAGGAATTTTTTTTCTGTTTAGTTTAAACATTAGCATATTTAATTTACATAAAATTCAGAAGACTTTTCCGTTACAAGAAGTAAATGAAGTCAAGAAGGAAAAGACACCTTTCCTTTATTTTTTTTGTTTAACTAACCCAACTAACTTAACTCATCGCTTGGCCATTTGTGGCATTACTCTTGCCACCCTATGGCAGGGCTAGCAGCCTGAGAGATAAACCAACCCTTGGGGTCAAAAAAGTAATAGAAAGGGACACTAATGAAATTCTGTGTGTAGAGCTGAAGAGCTCTCAACACAATGATAATCATGAAACTGACCATGACTTCTCTGTGTCAAAGAGACTAAAAAAAAGGACACAAACAAGGAGGAATCTCCAGCATTCCTGTTATTACATTCTCTCTGAGCAAACTCTCCCCTTTCATCATTCAGAGATGCCTTTAAAATGCACCAGGATCACCAAAAATGGTGAAACATCCTCAATCAGGAAATTTACTAATAGAGACGTCTCTCTCAAGAAAATCTGAGCTGTTATTACAGCCCACTTCTTTAAGCAGAATTCCAATTCAGGTTACCCCATATGCCGCCCTGACTTCTTACAAGGGAGTGATCATTGAATAGGATCTATTAAATGTTTCTGAAGAAGAAATAGTCCAAGAATTAAAAGGTTAAAACTTAACTCAAGAAAAAGAATTACGATACAAAAAGATAGTAGCTTAGTCCCAACACGTAACATAATCTTAAGTACACAAAATCTCTCAGCTTCAGTCAAAACAGGTAACTTAAACTGTCACATTCACACCCAGACGACATGTTATACAGATGCAACGTATCTAAACTGTGGGTGTAAAACTCGTACACAAACAGAATGAAAGGCTCTTCCTTCTGCAGTGTCCTAATTGCAGGGGCAACCACCCAGCATACTCTAAAGATTATGAACTCTAGAAGTTAGGGAAAAAATACAAAGATATAAGGTTGGAAAAAAGTTTCTTATCAAGAAACAAGAAAACAAGTTAAATTAATAAGAAGCATTAGTGCCAAAATGCACTTATGCTTCTGCTACCCACAATCACCAATCAGTAGCATATCAGACAGAAGTGTCGATCTGTTCAGACATATCAATCTCAGACTGGGCTCAGTCAGTATTCTCGATCCAACATCCGTCTAAATTGCACCTAGTAGACCAAACCAATAATACACCACTTGCAATTTTATCCATGATCCTTTCTCATTGTCAAGTAACAGAGAAATTGCAAAAATCTGATCCTGTTGAGGTGAAATGAACATGCATGGATACAGGTGATACCCATCATGAAACACATGATTCATGGATACAGCTGATACAACCAGTCAAGAAGAAGAATTGCTTGAAATACTTTTCATATGATGATATAGAAGATAGCAGTGACTCAGAAAGCCCCACTATTCTTAGAAAAGAAATCAAAACTTGACCATTATAAACAGTCCACTTGTGAAAAGTCTTGATTGGACTGGGGTTCGAGCCCGTCACCACCAAATACGGAGGATGCGGAAAGGTCAGGGAATGACCACCGCATATCCTGGAGCAATATGGCCTTAGTTGCTAATGCTCCTAAAAACCAAATAACAGTAACTAGGTGTATATGAAGGGCATTCAGAGAATAAATTACACCTGCTGCCATCTCTTGGTATAATTGTGCAACAAATTTGGCACCTGTGCGGAATGGAATTGATATTGTGCACCATCTGGTATGTGAGTTTCGTTGATGTAACGATAACAGTTGTGTAGAAGCAAGCATTCATAATGGCATGTCAGCTAGAATGTTACTCCAAGTTCGATGTATGCGGGACAGTACAATTTTTGTTGACGAAATGTCTGAATTGTTTCAAGTTTCATTGTGAAATAATGACGGTGTATGGGGAAAATGTAATGTCGCATCCAGCTATAGTGAAGTGGTGCCAACAGTTTGACAGTAGTTACACAGAATTGACTGATGCTGATCAAAAAGGAAGGCCATCAATGTCGACCACTGCAGACAGCATGATGCAGGTTGATGAAATGATTCGCAATAATCAAAGATTGACAGTTGCAGAAATGGCAAAGGAGTTGGATATTTCGATAGGCAGTGTTCCTTCCATCATCCACGAACATCTTGACTATCGCAAATTGTGTGCACGATGGGTTCCTCGTTCACTGACAGATGAACACAAAAGCAACGTTTTTTGTCTTCTTTAACCTTCCTTCAATGCTATTCTGTGGAAGGCTGTGACGTCTTATGCCACATCATTATTGGCGATGAAACGTGGGTGCACCATTTCATCCCAGAAACAAAGAGAGTGTCTATGGAATGGAGACACACAACATTGCCTGTGCCGAAGAAATTCAAAGTTGCACCATCAGCAGGAAAGGTAATGGCCACTGTGTTTTTTCTACTGTAAAGGAGTTGTTTACACGGAATTTATGACAAAAGGCACAACAATTAATGCTGCCTCATACTGCCAAACATTACAGTCTTTGCGAATAGCCATGAAAAACAAAAGCGGCCTGGAAAGTTAAGTGCAAAGGCGTTGTTCTCATTCAGGACAATGCCACGCCACACAATGCATGCACAACATGACACTTGCTCCAAAGTTTTGGATGGGAGATATGACAACATCTGCCGTACAGTCCCGATCTTTCACCTTGTGTCTATCACGTCTTCAGAAAGTTGAAAGAACATCTAGGGGGGACAACGATTTGCAACCGATGAGCAGGTGCAAACAGCAGTTCAACCGTGGCTGACTGACCAAGGAGTGGATTTTTATCATCAGGGAATCGAACGTTTAGTCACACGCTCCGAGAAGTGTTTACACCAAATCGGTGACTATGTGGAAAAGTAGTGCAAGATATGTGCTTTCAATTGCATAATATTACAGACCTCAATAAATGTCTTGGGCTACAATGGTCAAGTGTAACTTAATTTTTGAATTACCCTTGTACATGCAAAATTGCACAAAACAAATGTAAGAGTATATTGTACAGCTAAAAATAAGAAAAGTTCTTATAAACATGTTTCTAAAGTCTATTAAGGTTTGAAAATGGCAGAAGGTTATCAAATTGTAGCAGGATACTTAATGATTTTGGAATAACTGAAAGCAAAGTGGAGGAGAAATTGTTGAAGTTAAACATAAGAAAAGCACCTGGGGTGGATGGCATCTATCCAGTTATATTAAAGGAGGCAGCAAAGCAACTAAACAAACCCTTAGCCATAATTATGAGAGCATCCTTGGACTCAGGGGAGGTTCCCACGGACTGGAGATGTGCAAATGTATCCCCAATTCACAAAGGGGGATCGAATGGTGACACGAGTAATTACAGACCAGTTAGTTTAACTTCTGTTCTGGGTAAAATAATGGAGTCACTGGTTAAAGATGCATTGCAGGATCATCTAGACAAGACTGCAGCAATAATTCAGACACAGCATGGGTTTGTTAAGGGAAAGTCTTGTCTGACAAATTTGATAGGATATTATGATGTGGTTACAAAGGAACTGGATACAAAAAATAATTTTGATATCATATATTTTGATTTCAGGAAAGCTTTTGACACTATTGCGCATGGATGACTATTGTACAAATTGGAGAAGAATGGTATTAAGGGTAGGTTGCTACAATGGATAAAAGGATGGTTAAGTGGGAGAAGACAGAGGATGGTAATCACTGGGTGCTGCTCTTCGTGGACTAATGTTATTAGTGGTGTCCCACAGGGTTCGGTGTTAGGTCCACTGTTGTTTTGTATATTTATCAATGATATTGATGAAGGTATATCAGGCTTAATGTCGAAGTTTGCAGATGATACAAAGGTTGGCAGGGTTGTTAATGACAGTAATGGCAGTGTGCTACTGCAACAGGATCTAGATAATTTGGGCAGATGGGCTAAGAAGTGGCAACTGAAGTTTAACCTTGACAAGTACAAAGTACTGCATATGGGTAGAAGTAACCCCAGAGAAATGTACCAACTGTGTGGTACTACACTTAAGGTGGTAGAAAATGAAAAAGACCTGGGAGTAATTGTGCAGTCAGATATGAAGTTTTCTGAGCAATGCAGACAGGCTGCCAGGGCAGGTCATAGGGTTTTGTCAATGATATATAAGAATTTTACTAGCAGGGAGAAGGAAGTGATTGTCCCTCTGTATAAGGCAATGGTCAGGCCATGCCTTGAGTACTGCGTACAGGTCTGGAGGCCTCATTTTAGGAAGGATGTAGATTTACTTGAGCGTGTACAGAGAAGGGCAACAAGATTGGTTAGGGGAATGAAGGGATCCTCTTACCAAGAGAGACTTAAGTTCTGCAAATTGCAGTGGCTGGAGACTAGGCACCTGCGCGGTGATCTGATTGAGGTGTATAAGGCCTTGAATGGGTTGAGCACGCTGAATTCTGATGGGATCCTTCCACTTGTTCAGATTACGAACCTAAGGGGGCATAAATTCAAATTAAGAAAAGACAGATGTAGAATAGATGTGTGGAAATTTGCCTTTAGCCAGTGGGTGGTTAATTGCTGGAACAAACTTCCATCTGTCGTTGTGGAAGTTGATAGGTTGAATAAATTTAAGGAGGAACTGGACAGGCATTTGGAGTGAATGGTGTGATTTTTTTTTGGCTGATGCTGCATAAGCTCAAACACTTGTTTTCTTGCATCACATGCCACTACTACTACTACTACTATGTTAAACATTTCTCTTTCTTCTCTCTCTCTCTCTCTCTCTCTCTCTCTCTATATATATATATATAAAATCCATGTGTGTCCTATTGTTGCAGTTTAGTGTAGACATTATTTAGTCTATATCTAAAATTTTTAATATTATTTTAATTTTTAATCTACCTTAAGCACGAGACAGAAACCTAGTACAGTGTTTGAATATATGAGGTGTGTCTAAAAAGTAATGAGACTGAATGTGTGGTTTGAAAACTGGCAACACTAGCCACGCCTCCAACACCAACTGAGACGTACATTCTTACTTGATTTTCAGTGCAATTTTCAACTCGATAGCATTATCACATCTGACTTGACAGCGAGTTGTGTAAGTGTGTGTAGTAATGATGCGTTACGAAAATGGAAAAATGAAATCTCAAGCACCGTTGTGCGATAAAATTTTGCGTCAAATTTAATGAAAATGCAACAGAAACTGTGGTTATTGGTATGGTTCATGTGTAGCTGGTTGGGTTTCCTAGTTAACAATGAATTACAAAGCTGTGCAAAACAGAAAATTCTTTTATGTCATAAAAATATGACAATAAAATGAGGTTTAAATGAACACTGATGTGAACAGTGTTGTTCTACTACTTGAATCATACTAGTTTCTCAGTTTTGAGTAATCAGTGTTACATAGTATGAGGAGCAGTACGAAAGTGATGCTTCCTATTTTTTTCCTCAGAAAATTTAATTTTTACAACTATGCCTTTTATATCAGTTAATCCTCAGTCATTAATAAACACATTTGCTGTTATTTTTCCACAAAGTCACCATCATTTTCTATGTACTTCCACTACCTCTCAGTCGGACACTGTTTTCCAGTTTTGTAAAAGTTCTTGCTCTGGATGCCTTTGCGAACATTGTGCTTGAGCTGGTCATCATCTGCAAAGTGGGTTCTACAGAGCGCATCCTTAGCAGGCCAAAGAGGTGATAGTCGGAAGGTGCAAAATCCGGGCTGTTGAGAGAGGTGAGGAAGAATGGTGCACCCCAGTTTTGCAATGGCATCTTTTCGGGCTCCTTTGTTCTCATGTGTCAGCATTTTCGAGACCCACTGGGCACAAACCTTGTAACCCAGTTCCTTTATAATGGTTATCACAACAGGTTTTCCCATACCTACTGCATCGCACAATTTGCATGTTGTGATGTGGTGGTCCTCTTTGATCAGTGCATCGATCCAGCTCTTGTTGTCTTTTGTCACTGACATTACAGGCCGGCTGCTTCAGGACTTGTCAACGTCACTTTCCCCACTCTTAAAGTGACTTACCTAATGTCTAACTGTACTCACATCTACAGTATTGTCACCATAAACATTTTTGAGACACATATGGATTTCGGTAGGTGTCACTTCTTCCTTGATAAGAAATTCAATCAGCACTCTTTGCTTGATATGTATATCCGTAACATCCACCATTTTGAACTATCCGTGTGCTGCAACTCACGAGACTGATCACAGTGCCACTCAGTATGGTGAAACTAGAGGCCTCTAGTGACCACTCAGTGACATGCGAAATGATTTATGGCACCACATTTGAAAGCAAAAAATTAGGGGGCATTACTTGCATACTGGTCCTCATATATACTAGCAGTTCACCGTGTGTGTTACTTGAGTTTTAGGTTTTGTGACAACTGCCTCATTAAAAAAAAAACCGCATTTTTTAAGCTGATATTATGAGAGATTATTATGGTTTACTTTTGCTAAGTTAACCAACATGATTTTAATTTGTGTTGGGGTATATAAGAATTCTGTAGCTTTCTCTTTGCAGATATGTCAAAAAATTTCTGACTCAATAAATACCAAATCATAAAACATTTTCTGCTGTGGAGTGATGACTTAGAGAAACAGGTATATTGAAGCAATTAGAAATAAATGCTGGTAGTGGGAGATTTTTACGAACTGTAAATGAAGCACAAATACTTTGTGGAGTACAAGTATCTCCTACCAAAAGGTTATCAGATTGTTTCATCTGCAAGTATAGGGAGGACTTTACGTGAACAGTGATTGCATCCATTTCATAATACATGTGGACATGTACATGTGGACATGTGTTTATTTAAGGGGCGGCTCCTAGAACGTCAGTTCAACTCTGCCTCGTATCTCTGTGAAGACAGTATCACTACAAATGGGCCAGATATGTGTGTGACGGAGGTTTGTGTGTGTTCTGTTGTTATGTTCTGGCCACTTGGCTACCCAGAAGCATCAATCACCTGGACAGATGATTCTGGGTACTCGTCCACACCACGGGAAGGTGGGCCAGTTCCAGTAGATGGGACACCCATGGTCTCAGAGTATGAGACAAAAAAAAAAAAAAAAAAATCCTTCTCTAGGGCCCACTCCAGAAGGGGGGGAGGGGGGGAACCCGAAAAGAAGAGAAAGAAAAGAATAAAAATAATTAACTAAGATAACAAAAAAAATAATAATAAAATAAATAAATATATATACTAAGTATATATACAATCCATTCCAGTTATTTGGGGCACATCGGGACTAGTGCATTTTGGCCCGATTAAGCGGCTGCCCCAATTATCCGAAGTTTCACGTAAATAGTTAAAAATACAATGTATCCCCCCTTTACAATTAGTTCACTGTACAATCAAATCACGTTACAATAAACTTAACATAGTAAAGTACCCTTCACTATACGATGTGCAGTAAGCGCCGGTCATTGTGATCACGTTTGTGAATTGAATTTTAATTCTATTAAACAGCGATTCTAATTAGAGAAAATAGGAGGAATATTATCCACAGGCTATAAAAGCAAAGATATATTAAGCACAAATTTACCCTTTATTACCTTACCAATTAAAAAATTAAATGATACGGGAAAATTGGAAGAATATACGTGATAATCGGAATAATTAATACGTACTGTAATATGTACATACGAACTAGTTTACATTTCTGTTCACTGACATTTGTGGGTTGGGGGTTGAAATTTAAAACAGTAAAAAGATAAGCAATCAATAACAAAGAACACAGCACACACAAATTGCAAGTAACACAATACGCACAAGTGGGAACGGAGTAACGAGTTACAAAGCTTTAAAAATAGGAATGATGAGAAGATCTGAAGATTTTTTTTATATGATTGAAGATTTCATGGAAGTATAAACACATTTCACCATAATAACCCACAGAATTCCAGCTGTCGGTATTATCGCAAATTCATTAATATCGAGTTTTCTGTTCATTTATGATAGATTTCACTAACAGAAAAGCCCAATAAACAGGTGACTGCTAATTGTTTTTATGGTTGTGACCTCCAGAATTTCGACCGAACCACGTGGTACCGTCAGAGACAATCGTAGGGTAATCTCCATTGCTGCAGTCTCCTGCCCCAATTAAACGGTATGCTGTCCCAATTAAGCGAAGTAAACCCTGGCTATTTTCTCGATTGGTTTCTGTTTTTTAATATTTGCCCCAAATAAACGGCTGCCCCGATTAACTGGTGGCCCAAATAACCAGAATCCACTGTATATATATATTGGTTTTTAGCATATATACGCAAACATACATACATATATATACCAAAAAGCGAAAGGGGGGGAAAGAGAGAAAGAAAAGAGTAGATCTTCCAGTTGTGCAACCATTAAGAATGGCAGTATAAAAACACTTCGATGCCTCCTGAACTTTCGGTGCCTCCAGCCAGATGGATTTGATCAACCTCGTATCACTGGAATCATACTTTTTCCTTAGTTCAAACACTTCTTTAGCAAATACCTGGAGCATCTGAAACTTACAACAGTCTCTTAAAAATATAGCTTCTTTTCCTAGAACTATACTCTCAAGAATTTCACGTATCGCTGTCCTGGCATTGTCATATATTCGACAATATGGTAGCAAAAACCACGATACAACAAATGTAGATCCAAGGGTAGCACTGCGGCCAACACCTGCAGTGCAGCAGTGGGCACTGTTCTGCACACTCTCAGAATACCAAGAAGCATGATGCGTTGTATGGAATTTAGTTTAGCCCAGAATACCAAGAAGCATGATGCGTTGTATGGAATTTAGTTTAGCCCAGTAGCTATTTTAACTCTATGGAACCAGGCTCCTGCAGCATACGTAGTTATAGGAAGGAATACTGCCTTGTAATATAGAAACAGTGTTTTATGTGATAGGCTCCAGTCAGACTTTGAAATTCTAATGATAGCACCAGAAAATTTCCTGATTTTATTGCTTAAATATAATAAGTGCTGGAAACTTACTGTCCACAATAATTCCCAGGTATTTGGTATCAAGGACCATAGCTAACTGTGCACCATTCAACTTGATCTGAGGAGGTTGATTTATATCTAAAGCTGTTTTAAATAACATCATTTTAGTTTTGTAAGGACTAATAGCAAGCTTAAAGCTTTGAGCCCAAGAACTTAAGTCTGTCAGCACACTACTAGCTTTCTGTTCTAAGAGTGAGCGAGATCATCCTGCAATTATAATTGTCAGATCGTCTGCAAATGCCAGCACCTTACAATTAGGGAATGTGCGAACCAACCAATTCTGTAAGAATAGGTTCCAAATAAGGGGTCCCAAGACGGAGTCTTGAGGACACCCTCTCACAACCTGTTTTCGTAGATCAAAGTGCTTGGACTTCACTAGCACATATCTATTTGAAAACTAACTGTTGAAAAGCATATATAATTCCTTGGAACAATCAGTGTTTCTTAACTGAGCCATTGCTGCCTCCCACCAAACAGTATCAAATGCCCCTTCAAAATCCACGTAGATTGCTAATTCATATTTGGATGTAGAATTCTCAATATGCATTTGAAATGCTGCTAGACAATCTTCACAGGATTTCCCAGGAGTGAACCCATATTGCTGAGGCGATATCATATCTTGCTGCACTAGCAGGTCGGTTACCCGTAATGCCATTAACCTTTCAAGGATTTTTCCAAGGTTTGCCAAAAGAGCGATAGGGTGATATCGTTTAGGTTCAGATAGTGGCCTGCCAGGTTTTCTCACTAACTTCAATAATGCAATCTTCCACTGCGTTGGAAACAGCCCTTCTGTTAAACATTTGTTATACATTAATAAAAGAATATTAGGTAACGTTTTATAGAACCTCCTTATAAATATATTCTCGACTAAATCAATTCCAGGACATTTTGTGAGATTAAGCTTCTTCAAAACTCTTGTAAGTTCTTCCATCGTAAACTCCTCAGTATGTTCTCTAGCTACATAGAGCCGATTATCTCTACGTATACCAGTTTGATACTCAGTATCTTCCTGAGGATCGTCAGTTGGAAATAGCTTACTTAAAATCAACGGAGTCCTTCCAACCAATAGTCTCACTGATATCCGTGGTTACAGTATTAAACACTTCCCCATACCTGAATTTGTCGCGTCACAGTTTATACAGTAAACCCCATGGTTTAGAATTTCCCGATTCTTTCATAAAAAAGTGTCCATATCGCACAAGAATTGTTGCCACAAATTACAAATAAACAGAAATATTTGTTAGTGACTCACTTTGCAATATATACATGATTTTCAGTTTTTTATCCACATTCTGGTTAAAGAGGAATCATGTTTTTCAAAGCCTCTCTACTCTGTCTTGTACGTATTCAGTTTCTGCTGAATTCCTTGTTTATAGATACTTCCATGGGTACTGAATTTCGGAATTCAGATCCGGAATTTGATAAAGTTGAAATCAAAAGAATTAGTAATACCTAAATATTTATAGAGGATATGATTTTCTCAAAAAAATAATAATGGGTTTTATTTAAAATTTTTTATGAATTTTTTTGAAACTTCTGATTTCATTTTTGAGAGTAATTTTGTTCTAGTGTTAGGAAAATAAGGTTAAAATAAGAACAAACTAATATTTTAAAGCATTTATGTAGAAAGTTTTCATTTATACAAAATTTCAAAATTCCACAAAAAAACTTACAAAGCCCACTGCGGTTAAAAATTCATGGCAGGGGACCTAATCACACGTGGAAAACTCAGCTTTGATAATTTTGATTTTTGCAATTGTGCATAGTACTTTGGTTCTTGGAAAAGCATGAGGTTTTCTGAAATACCATATTTGATGTTTGTTGATACTAAATTTGTGATACAATATGATGGAATAGCTCATTGCTGATCTAACTCTGTAATTGCTGAATTGTTACAATAAGTGTTGCAATAATTGCTGAATTGTAAATGATAAATTATTACTGGTATTTCAAAGTAACACAAATCATTAAAACTCAAGTGATGGTAAATGAAATAGTCACTCCTTAAATTACAAAAATCTCACTGTTAGCATTATTCATATGAACCAAGTTCCACGAGATATTTTATCTAATACTGTCAGAAAGTACTTATCTGAATATTTAGAATATTTATTTATGTAGTTTTCCCTTTAAATGAAACATAAATAGCTGAAAGTTGCTGCTGTGTCAGTGTTGTTTACAAATACAGCCAATGAAATGCATTATATCTGCTAATGCTAAGATGACCTATAAGTAGTACTTCTAGCTACAAATTTCACAGATATTGCTTAAATGATTTAGCTGAGTTTTTTTTTTTTTTTTTTTTTATAGCAGTGCTTACCATAAGATCAACTTCTTTGCTGTTGGAAGGGATGTTCAATTACTTTTAAGACTATAATATAGGACAAGTCAGGTTTGGAAATCAGAGCTGACCAGAATTTGATTTCTGCCTGAAAAAATAGCATTGCAAGCAGTTTTCTAGTGTAATTTCTTCTTTGATATAAAGCAGTAGTATTCACTAGAAAAACAGTGAGAGTCCTTTGAAAAAATATAAAATTTCAGTTGTGCTCGAGTTTTGCTTATAAAATTATATTCATGCAGAATCATTACACAAAATGGTATGGTATCATTATATTTAAAATAACTAAATGCACAAGGCATAATACATTAAGAGTTTAATATCTGTATAATATCGGTGTGTAGATACACCATAGACAACTCTTAAAAAACTACAAAGTAGTTGTTGTAGGCATCATTTGAGAGCAAATTTATTTATGTAGTTTTTTAAGAGTTGTCTATGGTGTATCTACACATCGATATTATATAGATATTAAACTCTTAATGTATTATGCCTTGTGCATTTAGTTATTTTAAATATTGTCATATACACCTCTTGGCATCTCTCATATTGTGTGATTATCTTCACAACTGGGTCGTCATGTCTGCAATACCAGGGTACCTGCCCACCCACTGATGATAGGCCAATAGCCTTGAAACATGTCTGGGTAGTGGTACTCACTGAGAATAAGTAACAATAGTCTTCTCTATTAGTGAAGCGTTACTTATTCGAGGTAGTGCAATATCATGGCAACTCATCGTGAAGGCAGAGCACAATATGAGAAAGAGCAAATGATACCTACAACAAGTACTTTGTAGTTTTTTACGAGTTGTCTATGGTGTATCTACACACCGATATTATATAGGTATCATTATATATAAATATTTTTATGTGATAAATATATCAATTCTGTATTTTATTTTACTATTATTTTAACATTATTCAAGTTGATGGGTGAAATCATTCAGGCATGTGTTTCTTGTGATTGCATATATTTTATCATTAGTTTTTGAAAGGGCTGCACAAGAGTAGCTTGTGTACCACATGCAGCATGCATAATGAGCTACTGAAATACCACTGATATAAAGGCAAGTTTTAAAAATGGATATAACACATTTAGCCGACCGGGCTAGCCGAGTGGGTAAAGTACCTGCCCGGCAACCCAAAGGTCGCGGGTTCGATTCCCGCCTCGGGCTTGGATCAAAGTACTACAAAAATCTTGGGAGGTGCAATATGGCCACAGAAGCCGATGCGCCAACAACTACCAAATCAAAAAAAAAAATAAAAAAAATAACACATTTAGAATCAGTCAACCAAGCTGCATTAGTATATTTTATGATTAACCAAGTATAAATTAAAACAATGTGCTTTAAAGATGGTTTATTTATGTTAAACAAAGGTTTTTCCATCTAAGTGGGTATACTGCTCACTTGTTAGTATATGTTTATATGCTGATGTAAGTAGTTTTGATATTACTTATAACATATACCATTACATACCAATATATATGTACTGTATATACCTGCTTCAAATGCTAATTCTTAATAGTATCAAGAGTTTATTAGAAAACATTTGTATGCATTAAATATATTGCATGTAATCGATTTTGTCCCTTTAGTTCACAGTTTTATTCATTTTTAGTTGTTATACAACTGTACTAGATCATGTTTGAAATAAAACTTGTACATGCTTTATATGAAAACTTTGTTATTTTAAAAAATAAAATTACACTAAAAAATTGGCTGTAATGTAGTTTTTAGTTTGTAGAAGTGAAACTGTTAAAGGTTTGGATTGGGATCAAATCCTAATTTCCACTTTTATAGATCTGAGTCTTTCGGTGATGTAGAGTTTAATCGCTTTTCATTTAATGCATCCAAAATATCCTCTCAGATAAAATAAACAATACCCATTAATTTTGTTTTTGCTTAAAAAACATGCAACAAGCATGTGTAATACTAATTGTATCAGTGCTTGTGTTCCCCTCCTTCTCCTCTGATGTGACTGTCTCTATCCTAAAATGAAAAACATGTGTTGCTTTGCATATTAAAATATGCACCAATTATTTTGAATGGTCCATCTCTAGGTAAAAAAAAATATATATATTTTTTAATCTTAAAATTATTGCAAGTCTTTCTTGAACAGCCTTCATAAATTAAGAATTATAGTCAGTATTGAGATCTGCTTTAGACTTGTTTTCTCGTTATCAAGTTAACATAGGAAAAAAATGAGCCATACATAGTTAACAAGGAAGAACTGAATTTTACTAATCATATGTGGATGCAGTATTTGTAACATAGGGAAAAAAAATGAGCCATAGTTAACAAAGAAGAACTGAATTTTACTAATCATATGTGGATATGGTATTTGTATGTTTATGTACTTTTTTTTCAAATTTTTATTCAACAAAAATGCAATATTATTCTTTTAATTTTGCAATTTTTATATTTAAAAGGAGGATAAACACATAACAAAGTTCTTTTCTCCAAGAGCTCAAAGTTCCTCTGCCACCTCTCCGAGGACATCAAATCCCTCTCAAGATGATATTGAAAGATTTCGATTCTACAGATACTTGTGTTCTCTTGTTCGTATGGGGAACAGAAATAAACGTAACACAGAAGAAAATTATATTGGACTAGTGAGTGTTTTCCCCCTCCCTTCTCTCTCCATTCTAAAACAACAAAATAGTTTGGAATAATTGTTGCCACACAGTACTTGGTGTATGTATTATGACAAAATTTTTTAAAAAATTAGCAGCTATTATAGTTCAGTGTAGGCAGTTTATTACAGAATTAACATCATTAAGATATATATATATATATACACACACACATATATATACACCACTTTAAATAGATATTAATTTATAGAATTAATAGCCATTTAAATATGAAATTTTATATTTTTGATCCAAAAATTATTAGTATGATGTGTCTTTAAAATATAATCATGGTCATGTGCATTTTAGATACACCTTTCTTTCAAATAACTTTTATAGTTGTAAATGCACAATTTATATGTCATGAACCAATAATTTTTACTTTTTTTTTAAAATCAGTTTGTATCTGTTGAAATGAGTGAGAAAGGCAACAAGATTAATGATAGGAACAAAAGGGTTCTCTTACCAAGAAAGGCTTATGTTCTGCAAATTGCAGCATCTGAAAACTAGATATTTGCAAGGAGATCTGATTTGAGGTGTTTAAGACTTTGAATGGATTGAGTAAATTAGATGCTGATGGCATCCATCCTCTTGCTCAGAGAACATACAGGAAGGCAACGTAATTTTAAGTTGAGGAAAGATGATTGCAGGATAGATGAGTGGAAATTTTCTTTCAGTCAGTGGATAGTTTCAACTATCCACTGGCTGAAAAATTAAAATTTATTCAAACTAATTCTTTAAATTTATTCAAAGTAACCACTTCCTTGACTGTGTCAAGGAAGTAGGTTGTTTGAATACATTTAAAGAATATTATGAATACTCCACTTGCTAATTTTCACGCAATACAACCAGTGGTCACTGTTGTGTTAAACTGATTTGTGGAAATTGACATAAGTGAGGTATTATTATTATTATTAGTCATATGGTGCAAGGAAGCCTGAGGCTTTTGCTGCACCAGCCAAAAAAAAATTGAGTTACCCTGAGAGAGAGAGAGAGAGAGAGAGAAAGAAAGTACACCCAGGACCCTTGGCACACTCAGGACCCTGGGTGTGCCAAGCCCATACTCACCAGATGTGAGCCCCTGGGCTTATGGCAAAAATGAACAAAAATTTGGCTTATATAGAAATAGAGCTTATCACTATGCAGTGTAATTTTCATTTGAAGACTAGATCAGTTCAGAGTTTGATTTTGGAACTAGTTGAAAATTATAAATATAATTTTTTAAGGACACTTTTCTGAGAATGAGTGCATGTTTTGGGTTTCTTTGTCTGTGAAGGTGGGTTTTTCACATTGAAGATCTTAAAGTCAGATTAGATACAGCAGCATCTCATATTATCTAAATGCAGAGTACATATCCCTGCTCATATGAGACTGACCCCCTGATTCATGCTTATGTTTGTGATTCTTAGTTATTTCTTGTCCATTGTCCAGCTTGTGCATTTTATGATTGCAGTCAGTAACATGTGATATCACTAATGATATTAAGAGTAGGAGACCGGTGGAATTACTTAACAAGTACAGGTCACTGTTGAAAAAAGCCGTGAATTAGGGTTGAATTTGAAGGTGTCTGCAATTCTGCCCAGACACGATAGGAGGGAGTATATGATGAGAGCCTTGTCGATCAATTCGGCCCTGGAAAAATTGTGCAAGGCTCAAGGGGTAGAATTTTTTTCAGCCTAGTCTGTACTTGTTAACAGGAGAGACTGCTTCTACAGGGATGGGATACACTTAAATAGAAAGGGTGCAAGAATATTTGCTGATGCTATCGAGGCAGTGTTAGGTGAATCAGAAAACTGCTAGCTTGGGGGGATACAAGGACTAATAGATTAACAGTAGCCACTGGCAGAGGTGAAAGTAATTCTTGCACTGCTTCTATTTGAATGAGCAGCTGCCTGGAAAACAAGATGCAGGGGGTTTCAGAGACTGCTGGAAGTCATTGCGGTACAAGTAAACACATGGGTTGTGTTAGAGTAGCTAAGAATAGGAACAGGTGCATGTATACTTGCATATACACCAATGCTAGGAGTTTGGTAAATAAATTTGATGAATTTGAGGTATTGGTTTTTGAGAACGACAGTAGCCTGTGCGGACGTAGATTTTTGCCGCTCCTGGAACAGAGAAGTTTTTTCTGATTTATTTTCTGTTTATTAGCTTAAATTGGCATATTAACTTATTTTCTAGAGTAGCTTTATATTCCTATTTACGATACTTAGTTTAAAGTAACTTAGAGATTTTGTAGCTATTACTTAGTATCGGAAAGGGATAATCCACGTGTTTACCGTTCGTAAATCGCCGCCATTGTTACGCGATACAAAATATCTCGAACTAGAAAGCATAAGCTTAATATAGTACATAATATTGTCAATTAATCAGATAATTAATCTTGTTGAACTTCATTATCAATTAAATTTGTACTTTTAACTATACATATAACGACTTAGGTTACGTAACATAAATAATTAGTAAAAAATAAATAAATAATACTTAACTTGATACAGAAGTTATATAAAGGGATTTTGTAGATAACACTCGATACTGAAACATAAATATAGTGTTATTATCCTTTAATTGCCTTCGCACTTTGATTTAAGTGTAGGTATGTGTTTTATCATTGAAGTATCTGCAGATAAATGAAACCACTTACAACAAAATCCATACATACATTTTGTCATGCATAAGGAGTTGGCCCAGGGTTATTGTGAATTACGTTCCTTCTTAATGTACGTCCAGCTGAAGGACCACTGGATTTTATAACTTCCCATATGTGCCCAGATTTCGAAGTGTTTGCTGCCCACTGATAAATACAGTTTTAACAATTATGGCACTGTGTTTTATTATCTACAGTCACTTGATATACAACGATCAGAAATATTTTCACTACTACTAGTTTCCTCGCCTCTTTCATTAGGAATCCATTCATCACTTTCTTCTTCTCTAAATTCATTTCCACTCTTCTCTCTAGTCTTGTTTTCAGATAGCTTTTCTAATTCCTCTAGATATTTTTGAATATGTCTTGGATAAGACCACAAAATCACCACATTTCGTTAATGCAATTGAAATAACACTGTAAACATTTTTGAAATACCTTTCCACTTATAAAGTTTCACCTAGGCTAAAATAAAATGGTGCTGCGCAGCAATATATACACTGGTGTGCAAAACCTAAGGACCAGTCAGGTTTTCATCTGTAACTTCTCATAGGAGTGGCCTGGATATGGTAAAAGTATACCAAAGGAACCTCGTGAGGTACAGAAATGATGAAGGAAACAATGCCGACACAACGGAAACAAAGCGGTACAGAGGGACTTTATTCAAAAATGACAACATGGCACTGGCTGCCATGCTACAGATGCATCACTGCCAAAGATGGAACAAAGGGAAGAGGTGGTCCTCAGTAGGAGATATGGCCACCCCCTAATGTCAATGCAGGCTTTGCACTGCCTGTTCATATTTAGAACAATGTTGTTGATAAGTTCGTGTGGTAACATCATCCTGTCAGTTCCATCTTCAGCTGGTGAACATTTTCTGGTGGGTGTGGACGTGCCGCTAGGCGTCTCCCCAGAGTGTCCCATATGTGTTCAATGGGATTTAGAATGGGGGAATGGGCAGGCCAATCCATACGAACAATGTCCTTGCTTTCCAAAAGCATATCAGCAGCTGCAGTGTAATGGGGTGTGGCATTATCATCTATAAACACGAACTCGCGGCCAAAGGCACCTCGGAACAGACCACATGGGGATGGATTACCTCAGTAAAGTAGCGTGCACCAGTTACAGTACCACCTTCCAGTATCTGGAGTTGTGTACGTCCATCCAAGATAACACCTCCCCAGATGAGAACACCTTGACCACCATATCGATCCCTTTCAGTGATGTTTGTGGGTTCGTTATTTGATTTTTAGGAGCATTAGCAACTAAGGCCATATTGCTCCAGGATATGTGCGGTGGTTATTCCCTGACCTTTCCGCATCCTTCGTATTTGGTGGTGACGGGCTCGAACCCCGGTCTAATCAAGAAGCGTGTGCTATGCACAGCTGCTCCTTCCCACCTGGCTATAGAGGCGCCTTGTTTATGGGTGATACCATGTGGCAACCTCTCGCCAGATTAGGTGATGTCCAGAATCGCTGCTGAGACTGAATCTACTCTCATCAGTAAAGAGTGCCTTACACCAGTGTTTCTCAATCTTTTTACTCTCGTGGCACATTTTCCAAAGAAGAAAAATTTCGCGGCACACCTACGTAGTCATAGAAGAAGAAATTTCTAAATTTCGTGGCACACTTGGAAAATTTTGCGGCACACTAATGTGACGCGGCACACCCTTTGAGAAACACTGCCTTACACCATTGCACTGCTGTCCAGTCCTTGTGTTTGATGCACCACTGTAAACAGTGTCTATGATGGGCAGGTGTTAAAGGGTCACAGCATACTGGCCGTTGGGCAAATAGTCCACCTTTGTGGAGTCGCCTGGCCACAGTAAACTGCTATATCCTGCATCCTGTGCGGCTGGTTTGTAATGGATCCTGCTATCTGGTGTCAGTCCCTCTTGGCCTGTAGGAGTATATAGTGGTCATCTTTGGGTGTTGTGTTTTTGTGGACGGCCACCACTGGTCCCACAAACAGCTGTACCTGTTGTTCTGAAGGCCATGCACGTGAGACAATGCTATGGGTCATACTGAACTCTGCAGCCACACTCCACATACTTTGACCTTCCTCAAGCTTCCCGATTATTCGACTCTGGGTAAAGTGATCCAAATGTTGTCTACTGGCCATTTTGTTGTCTGTAGCACTGTATGAAACCAATTGAATCTCTGTGAGAATTGTGCTCACCATTCGGTAATTTGCATATAACGGCTGAACTGCTGCTTTTTTCTGTTTATGTGAGCCCTCTCATGATTCAAATTTTTGCATGTATGCCAGCTTTCTACTGAATGGCCACAGTTATGCAAATTGCCAGAGTCTGTTTCGTTTGATTTTGTGGTTGTAACCATTAGAAATAGGGTTGGTCCTTAAGTTTTGCACACCAGTGTAGTATTGACACATGCTCAGACCTGAAGTGGCATGCACAGACATACACACCTGGGCATGTACTTGCACAAACCATAGGGTGATTTGAATCGCAAATGTTTGTAACAAGGTAAATAAAAGCAAAAACTTGATTAACTGTATAAAAATTAGCTATTGCAAACAGTCAAATTGACTGCTTTGGCAGTTTAAATTTGGCTGAAATTTAAAAGAAAAATGATGTGTGCAATATTTGAAGTTCTGTAAGTTAATGGAAAGTTAGGAAATTTCACGGACTCAAACTTTTTGTTAAAATGGCTGAAACACTTCAACAGTTTAAAGTAGACAAATGGTTAAATTGACCATTGCAGCAGTTCTAGTGTTAGCAGCAAATTTTCAGTTGTAATTTTTATTTTCATAATTGATAGGAAATTTTCAGTGGTAGTTTGTTTTCATAATCTAATTATATTTTGTAATGGCCATCTGATATCTTGAATTTTAAATGTGGCTTACAATTAACAAAACTTGGGGACCATAGAGTGTAAAGCAAAATGTAATTTTAATTTAAATATACCACAGATATTCAGCTGTCTTTTCTAGCAGTTAAACATAAAGGGTGGATTTCTCTATTAGCTCCTATCCCCCCTCCCCTTCTTTCCTCCCTCGCTCACCTTTTGATGTAACAGTCACAAGGTTATCATTGTTGTTTTAATTCTTTTCTTGTAATTGAAGCTGTATAATTGTATTTTGGGGAAATTAAATTTCCTATTCATTGATCATTTAAAGTTGATACCCATTATAATCAAGGATTTTTTTTGTTGTTTTTTAGTAAGCTTAAACTTTTATTCAGAAGTTTAAAAATATTTCTGTTATTCAAAAGTTTCATTTAATTATTTTGTTTTCTGTTTCCTTCAAACATTAAAAAAATTAATAATTCTTACTTCTCTTTTTTTGAAAATCATTTAGGTTCCAGAAAAAGAGTTACCTCCAAAAGAACTTAAAGATTTATTATGGTTTGAAATTTCAGCATGGCACAATGGGATGATGGTAGAAGATTTCAGCAGTTTTATACATCGGCGCCGCCAGGAAATTCCAGCTGTATTAAAAGATATAGTAAATTTTTGCATCTCCAGTATTCCACAAAAAAGTAATGAAACTGAAATTTCACTTCAAGTGTCCAAACCTGAAGTTTCTGTAGTAGAAGAAGCAAATAAAAGTGCTCATAACTTAAGAAAAAAACTTAAAAATAGTAATTTAAGACTATATATAGAAAGCAATGTTGAAAATGAAAAAAAATTGAATACTGAAGAATTTTCATTTGGTGTCCATGAAAGCGAATACCTTAAAAATATAGATGAATCAAGTAAAATCTGCCCAGATACAGAATTTACTTATTCTGTAGTAGACTTAACTGAAGATGCAATGTGTATATGTAGTGAAACTTTGAGTAGGATTTGTCAAAACTGTACCAGTAAGGAAACAGATGTGCTATGTCAGATAACTGCAATAACCGATAGACTTTATGAAGTTGAGCACTTATATTCCTGTTGTCAAGCACTTGAAAGTGAACACTCACTGTACAGTAATGTTGATTTCACAGCAAGAGTTAAAACTTTAAATTTATGGTATAATATAACAACAGATTTAAGACAAAAAATAAACCTTTTAGCTCAACTTTTTGGCATTAAAGATAGACTTAAAGCTGGATGGCCTTGTTATTCTACTACGGATGAAAAACAAGAATATGAAGATAGAACAAAATGTAAAGATTTAGAACAAATAAAGAATATGCCAGTTGAATTTAAAAGAACTTCTTCACATTCCGAATTTAAAAGAGTGTCTTCACTTTTTAGTACCCCTAATACAAGTGCATCTGAATCAAGTGATCTGTCACGAAATTCTTTACCTATTTCTCCTGAAGTACAGCTTGTTAATCCTTTTGATAATTCTTCAGGTAATTTAAGTTTTGGAAGCCAGCAAACTCAAACTTTACAATTGTTTAGTGAATCATTTGAAGAATTGTCCAACAAATCAGTTTATAGATGTTATGTCAATAAAACCCTGCGACATAAAGGATTGGCACACATTTACCATCAGTTGTCAGTTGTACTCCGTCCTCTTCTTTATAAAGTTCATGCTGCCCTAAAGAAACCCAGGCCAGCTACATATGCTGAAGCAGTAGCAGTAAAAAAGGTAATAATAATAATTTATTTATCCCTATTTTATGTTACACTTTTTTGGGAGATAACAGCAAAAAAGGGAGGGAGAACACATAAGCCAATAGCTTTTTAGGGGGTGTTCCCTTAAAAAATGATGAATATACAAATATACAATTGAAAAACTTACAGTTCTGAAATTGTACAGGTAATTGTTTGTTTGGTTTTTAGGAGCATTAGCAACTAAGGCCATATTGCTCTGGGATATGCGGTGGTCATTCCCTGACCTTTCCACATCTTCTGTATTTGGTGGTGATGGGCTCCAACCCCGGTCTAATCAAGAAGCTTGCGCTACGCATTGCTGCTTCTTCCCACCTGTCTACGGAGGCACTGTACAGGTAATGTTCAACAGGAAAGACATAAATAAATTGAAGGTTTTTGTACACTTCTTTACAGAAAACTTCGAAAAGCATCACTACTTATAATACCATTGTGAACATTTTTACAATTAAATGAGGACAGAAAAGAAAAAAATGATGAGATACATGCACAGAAATTTACAAGCTATTTGCCAACTGCTTCCTTTAACATTTGTACATTATTTCCATGTTGGTGTTTTTAAAATCCAGGAGTTGAGTGGAAGGTAATTTGAATCAGACATCCCTGGTAATGTGTTCAATTAGTAGTTTCTTGAATTGATTTAGTGAAGTGACATTTTTGATTTTTGCAGGAAGTTTGTTCAAGGTTTTAGCACCTCTGTATTTTATACTTTTCTGGCCTATGGCTTTTCTGAAAAGCAGAATCTTCAGGTAGGCTTTGTTTCTTAGATTGTATGATATTTCTTCTTTGTCTGTGGTTATGAAAAAGGATCTGAAGAGAGGGGGAAAGTCTGCTGTCTTCATAGCATTGTAAACAAGGATCGGATCGCCTTGGCTTTCTGCAATAGCTGATAGATGCTTAGGAGTCTCACTTCCTTGTATCTTGAACTAACCAATGCATTCCAGGGAAGGCCCAAAATTGAACAAATGCATCGATTGAGAATGGAGTTGATTCTCGCAAGGTTTTCTTGGCTGGTGGTACCCCATGAGATGATTCCATAGGTGAGGTGCGGCTGAATTAAAGAAAGGAATACTTGTCTGAGAAGAAAAGGAGACACCCAGACAGAGGCCCTGGCGAGTATTCCCGCTAGTGACGAAGTTTTCTTTCGTAGGGTTATCATTTGTTTTGCCCAACTTAGCTTGTCATCTAGCCAGATTCTGAGAAATTTGGTTTCATTCATCCTTTCAAGTTGTTTTTCTTTGTATGTTACGTCTAAATCAATATTTAGTGGTTTGTTTTTCGTTCTAAACACCATATATTTTGATTTTTCTGGATTCAGTATAAGCTGATTATTTTGAAGCCAATTATGCATCACAGAAAGCAAGGCAGAGAGTGTTAAAATGTCTTAATGACCAAACTATTGAAGAAAAAAATATAAATTCTCGATATCTTACTGTCACAATCAACTATAATAAGACAAATTGAAAAACTTGTGACCAATGTGAAAAATCAACATAAAATCAGTGTTCTTATTTTTCATCTTGCATTTGATGAATCAGTAGATATTTGTGATACAGCTCAGTTCAGCATTTTTATTAGAACAATTGACAAAATTCAGTGTTACTGAAGAACTCATATGTCTTGAGCAACTGCACTACACAACAATATTTTTTAAAATTAAAAAGAAATTGTGCATAGAGGGTTACAATTTAAACTGGAAAAACTGGGGCATACTGACTGTATTCCTGCTATGGTTGCTCTCTTTTGGCAGGCATGCTAACTGTAGCATGCTTGCCATGAGCTTGAGCCCATATGTTAGCACAAAAAATGGATGGCCCATTGTGATCTGTGCACTGAAAATCGCCGACCGGGCTAGCCGAGTGGGTAAAGTACCTGCCCGGCAACCCAAAGGTCGCGGGTTCGATTCCCGCCTTGGGCTTGGATCAAAGTACTGCAAAAACCTTGGGAGGTGCAATATGGCCACAGAAGCCGATGCGCCAACAACTACCAAATCAAAAAAAAAAAAAAAAAAAAATCACTGAAAATCTGGCTATTCTCAAAAATCAATTCTTTATGTGTGAAGTCACAATGAATCTGTAAACTCCTCTGACTTTAGCTGTATCAAAAATAAATGCAAATTTATTTATTTCATCGTGTGATGGCTTTCCATAGGGGAGGTTATGAAATATTTTTAACAGTTGAAAGAATGTGTTTTTGAATTTTTTTTAGATCAAAAAATGAATTACTAGTGTGTAGATTTTTTATCTTGTTTTTTTTTAATTGTTATAACTACTCATCTAAATACAGTGAATGTTAAATTACAAGGCAGTAACAAATTATTTACCAACTTAATAAGCCATATGCCTTCATTTAAAATGAAATTAAGATTATTTTGTACTCAGTTAAACAAAGACAATTGGATTATCTTGAAAATTTGAAAATCACAGTATTAACTTTTTTTACATGTTCTCAAATGTAAACATTTTGCAAGAAGCATTTGATTCTTGTTTTAGAATTTTTAACAGAGAAGGTAATTTTTCATTATTTGGTAATCTATTTTCTATCTCTGAAAAGAAAATAGATACATTGGATGTACATATGCAAATGAAATTGATTGAATTAAGATATAATACTATATTACTGTAAAACTTCTAGTTTGGAGGATTATAGTTTAGCAGTAGTCACAAGTGGAGGTAAAATTGATTCTTGTATTGCTTCTTTTGGGACATGTAGCAGCCCGGAAAAAAAGGGAAAGTGGAATTACCAGGCCTGCTGGGAATCCTCATGAGAAAAGTACAAGTGGGCTTTGTTAGGGTTACCAAGAGAAAAAACGGGCACACACATTAATAATACAAGAAATAAATTCAACGAATTTGAAGTATTGGTTAAGTCTTCACATTCAGACATTATAGAGATATTGGAAACATGGTGCCACTTGGACACAGGGGATGCAGAATTTGAATGTGATGAATACAATGTGTACAAAAAGGACAGACAGGACAGGAGTTTGGGTGGGGGAGTTAAGCTCTCGGTTAAGAATCACATAGAATCTAAGGCAGTACACCCAGTTTGAAGTGGGTGACCAGCTTAATGTAGAGGTAGTTTGGTGTAACATAAGAACTGGGGGGGGGATGAGATTAGTAGTATGTTACAAGACAGATGACTATAATGAACATCTATACAGACAAATGGAATAGGCCAATAAATCAGAATGGCTTATAATGGGAGATTTTAACTTTCCAGATATTGGCTGAAACTTGTGGGCTGGTTACTTATACATTAGTAGAGCCTTTCTAGATTTATTAGATGACTGTTTTCTGCAGCAGCATGTTAGAGAAGAAATAAGAGAAAGCAATATTCTTGATTTTTTTTTTTATCAGCAGTGCCTCTTCGTGCATTAAGAATCTCCTCATAAGGAAGCCACTAAGTGGCGATGATCATAATATATTGATGTGGGATTTACTTAAGGATTTAACTAAAATTAAAATTAAGATTTAACTAACTGCTGGTTAAAACAAGTAACGCAGACATAATAGGGTTTATGGAAACGTGGTGTCACCCGGAAATAGGGGATGATGAGTTTCAGTACGGCTTGTATAATTATAAATCAACAGGGATTACCTTTATTTTATATATAGGAAGCTTCTTTTCCAACTCTCCTAGTCCAACTCGCTAATAATTCTTGAGGATGGCGATATCTATTTTGTAAAGCAGGTGGGACATCTTCCCTACTGTCAGAACCGTAGTGTTCAGACCGTGCGGTCTCAACAATGAGCGCTCATGACTGCTGTCTACAAACACCATACTTCTGGCAGCATGGAAACCATTACTTGGATTGGCATAAAATTAGATTTTGAGGTCTAAACTGTTTAATAAATATGGACCGATTATTTCTTTCAGTCCTATAGCTGGACTTTAGAGTTTAATTTAGGGGTCTAATAAAATTGGATATGGGGGGGTTTCCTCTACATTCCTTAAGTCGGACTAGAACTTTTCGGGCGTCATGTTCACAGGAACGGAGCAACTCACAATTAAACTTGTATAATGTATTTAGGAAGGATAGGGTAGATAGAAGGGGTGGTGGGGTAATGCTTCTTATCAGAAGCAGCCTGTGTGCGATGATAGCTTTCCTGGATTCAGACATTTCATGTGTTATATAGAATCTGTATGGTGTGAGATAGTTGGAAACAAAGGTATAATGCGAGTAGGATAAATCTACAGACCAGGTCGTCATTTGTTACATATGCCACATCTCTTTGATCTCCTGTCGTTGGTTCGTGTACGTCCTGATTTTTTCCCCATGGGTTTTCTGCAGGTTGCCAGTGTTGGGTACCGCTATGTCAATCAGATAGGTAGCCTTTTTCCTTTTTGTCCACAAGGGTTATGTCCAGTCTGTTGTGCGGCGTTGTCCTATCCCTTATGGCACTGTCCCAGTACAGCTTGTGGGTTGGGGTCTCTAGTACTGCCTGGGGTTCATACTTGTAGTACGCCACACTTTCTTCGATCAACTGGTATTTCCTTGCTAGCTTCTGATGTATTATTCTGGCTACCTGGTCGTGTCTGAGTGATCACCTTGCATCCAGCGGTTATTATTATTAAACATATGGTGCAAGGAAGCCTGAGGCTTATGCTGCACCAGCCAAAAAAAGAGAGAGAAGTAAAAGGAAATCACCAAGAAAGAAACGAATGATGATATCTAGCTCAGTACCTTGGGTGTGCCAAGCCCATACTCACCAGATGTAAGCCCCTGGGGTTAATGCAACATGAGACAGAGTCCACACATTTGAATACCAGCCATTTGATAATTCAGTACTCTCTATATTGTACTAAACAAAGAGAAGCTAATGCCGATAATACCCAAATATCACCATTTTGTAACTATGCTGAATCAGGGAGGATATGTGAGTAATGGAGCTTTTGAGATAGGTGTTATGTGCAAGATCATATTTTGTGTTCCTTTATATCTTGTACATTAACAATATGCTGGTTGAACTGGAATTTCCTGTCAAAGACAATATCAAGATCCTTGTGATGGAATATTTGAATAATTGGGTAATATCCTACCAAGGTCATGATTGGCCAGGCTGCATAAACTGTTGAAGAGAAGTCCAGAAAGGATGCTTCCTTTGAGGAAGCGGGCACCCATATGAACTGATTTCTAGTAGGATGATTCAGGTAGAGAGCAATATTCACTGCCAATTTTGAGGACAGCTTGTAGGTCATGTTAATGTTGAATTAACATTTTATGTGGGAAGAGAAATAGTATACAGGAAGGATGAAAAGAAGTGTCTCAAGAAGAGGATTTTGTGGAATACTTTCCTGGTGAGGTGGGAAAGGGAGCCACCACATGCATGTGACCTTTAAGGTTGTTTTTGAAACCACTGGATATTGTCATCAGTAATTCCATTTTGTATCTTCATGATAAGTGACTCATTGCTCCGAGAGGCACAATACCCATCAGCCTCCATCAGGTCATATAATTTTTATTTTTCCTTTTGGTTTCTTGCCAGCCTTCTCTTTGAGAACATCTCTTAATAAACTGGCCCCCCTACCCACATACAGTACATACTCAATCCATTTTTTATCTCTTTTTCTTATAGCCTTTATCATTTTCTATCTTCTCCTATCCTTTCCAGTACTTCATTTTTTAACCTTATTTGTTCATTTCTTCCTTTCCTGTCTCTTCCATATGCACATTTTAAATGATTCCATTTGTCTGATATCCTTCTTCCTTGAAGCCCTTTTCTCAGTCCCATAAAGCATAATACCCATACAAAACCTTAAACTAACCTCTTTTTTTAACTCAGTGTCTATTCTCCCTATAAATATCTGCTTTCTCTTCTTGGGTGCTGTTTTACTCATTGCAGATCTGGTTCTAATTTCCTGACTACTTCTTCCATCATCCATGTAGTGTAGTGCGAAATATGTACATTTGTAATTCGTATGTACATTTACATTCTCCCTTTGTATATATATTCAAGTAACACATCTGGAACTTCATAAAAGAAATAAATCTATGTCACTCTCTATAAACATCATGGAATGGTAATCTTCACTATTGCCAAATATACCAAGAACAAAATATCAATGGCTTTTGAATAGACATATAAGTTTCAAAAAATGTTGATATAGTACAAATAAACTGTACTAGCTAAAACCAGAACTGGTACACTATGACCATTGTTCTTATGCTAAGAAACTTAAAAAGCAACACTTTTCAATTTCTTTTCTTTTTAGTAGGTAATATTTTTAAATGTTTGTTCTTTCTATAGAAGTTAAAAATGAAAAAATTTCAGCCATAATAAATATTTGTACTTAATTGCAGCAGCATTGCATATAGTATTATTTACAGCAGTAGTAGTGGCAAACAATGCAAAGTCAAGCAAGCTTATACATCAGCCAACAAACAAAAAAAAAATAAATAAATAAAGAAAGAAAGAAAAGAAAACCACCCATATCATTTGTACATATCCTCTAATAATTGCCTGATATTTCCTTAAATTTATTCAAACCACCTTTCACAACACCAGACAGAGGTTTGTTCCAACACTCAGTTACTTCCTAGCTGAAAGAAATTTCACACACATCTTTCCTGTGACCATCTTTTTCAATTTAAATTTATATGCACTTATGACATTGTCATCCAAGCAAGTTTAAGTATGTCACCAGCATTTAGTTTACTCAATCCATTTAAGCCTTAAAAAAAGCTTTTTGTGCCCCTGACTAAACTAGTTGCTTTTCGAACTCATTCCAACAGATCCACATCCTTTCTAAAATGAGACTTCCAGTTTTATGCAGTATTCAAGATGAAGCCTAACCTCCTTGTCTCTGCTGACAAAATTCATGTATATCATTGACAGGACCCCATGAACTGCCCAGCAGCCTGCCTGCTTTGTTCAGAGAACCTCATGTCAGACTGTACAGTTATTCCAGGCCTTTTTAGTGCTCCACTGCCTTTAGTATGTTACTACACAACTGAACTGATATGGTATATTAATAATATATTAATAATATTAAGTGCAGTACCTTGCATTTATCAATGTTAAATCTTATTTGCCACTTCTCAGTCTGTCGTTGATTTTTCTAGGTCTTGTGGTATGCTACTACCACAAGACCTAGAAAAATACTCCCTAATTCCCTTCATTCTTTGTATCATTAGAAACTTTAATATTAAACTTGATATGTCTTCATCAACATCATTACTAAATATTGAAAACAGTGAACATTGACAGAATTCATTAATAACATTAGTCCATGAAGAGCATTGCCTGTTAATAACCACTCTCTGTCTCCAGCCACTGAACCATCTATTTATCCATAGCAATTAGCTGCTCCTTGGCACAATGCTCCAATTTGTGCAGCAGTCTTTCACGCGGAAAGACTATCAAAAGCTTTACTGAAATCTAAGCATATGATGTAAATTTTTTTTTACATCCAGTTCCTTTGTGACCATGTCATAGTGACTGTTCAGATTGGTCAGATAAATCTCCCATTAACAAATATGTATTATGATTGCCATAATTGTCAAGTTACAGTAATCACATGTAACTGTATTCAAGTAACATTCATATATAAGTGTTGTCTTTAGCTATGAAAAAGACAGAAGTGTCTTTTTCATAGCTATAGGTTTCCATTTACAGCATATAACTGCATTCCCACAAAGATGATCCTGCATTAATTCCTTAACCCTTAGTTCCATTATTTTCCCTGGAATGGAGGGAAAGCATACAGGTCTTTAATTACTCAGTTTGCCCTTTAATCTCCCTTTTTTAAAAAGTAGATACATTTGCACATCTGTAGTCAGTAGGAACCTTTTCTGAATTCAAGGATGTTCTTATAATTATGGCTAAAAGTTTGCTTTTGTACCTTGGTGCTGCTTTCAGCCCAGGGTGCTTTATTTACTTTTTAGCTTCAAAAGTTTCTCTTCCACTTTTGTTCGCAATCATTTAGTTCCCAGTTAGAATTAGGTATACTTCTGGTTTCACCATCCATAAAAACTTTGTGACTGTAGATGCAAAATATTATTTAGATTGTTAACAGCCTGAACAGGATCATCAGTAGTTGTGCTGTCCATATCTAGTGAGCTGATGTGGTTCATCCCTTTCTCTCTAGTGTTAGCAAAAGCAAAGAATTGGTCCCCTCTTCACATTCTTGTCATTTCTTTGCATTCATCTTCTTCTAATCATCCTTAGCTTGCTTACCCCCTTAGTAACTTGACAGCAGACTAACTTATATGATGATTTTTACTGTAGGCTTCTGTGTTTTTCTCGATAATTTATAATCATCCCCATTCATTTTTCTTTTCTTTTCTTTGCTACTAGTATCAGGCGCCTCCGTAGCCAGGTGGGCAGGAACAGCAGTGCGTAGCAAATCCTTCTTGATTAGACTGGGGTTCGAGCCCGTGACCACCAGATGCGGAAAGGTCAGGGAATGACCATCGCATATCCCCTGAGCAATATGGCCTTAGTTGCTAATGCTCCTAAAAACAAAATAACAGCAACAACAGCTACTAGTATCATCAGTTTATCTGACATCCATTTAGGTCTAAACTGTAAGAACGGTATCTCAAAATTGGCATATAAAGCTTAGTAACTTCTACAATTACTTCCATGAACACTTCTCATTTAGAATTTGTTTCCATCAATTTGTCCCAGGTAAACAGAATTTAAAATTTGTTTAAGACCATTATAAAAGCAAAACTCCCTTTGTTTTATGCTTGAGAATACTTTTATCTTTAAATAAATCTCACATAAATACACTATGATCACTGCCACTAGTGGTTCTTTTACCTGAAGATTATTATTATTATTAGCTATATGGTGCAAGGAAGCCTGAGGCTTATGCTGCAACAGCCAAAAAAAAAAAAAAAAACCAATGCATGATGAGTTACTACTTATAATCAGTAATAATCATTTGATGATTAGAAATAATTCTAATATATTTATTAGAATTATAATTCTAATAAATTTGATGATTAGAAATAATTCTAATCATCAAATTTATTTACTATGCTCTTACCATTAGTGTAAAAGCAAGCATATGCATGCCTGTTTTTACTCTTAGTGTCCCTAATACTGCCCATATATTTGTTTGTCCCATGAGAGTTCCCGGCACATCTTGTAACACCACATACTTTGCTTTCCAGACTGATGCATCTTCCAATAAAAGCATTGAAAGAATTAATTTCATAATATTTTTGTTTACTTTTAGTGCCTTCTGAAGAGTATTCCAGTTATGAAACAAACTTGAATTTAAGATTTAAGATGAAGTTTAAGTAATAAATATTTATTAAGCAGAAATAATGATTTCAAAAAAAAAAAAAAAAAAAAAAAAATTTGAAATCACAGATGTAACATATCTATTGTACATTGCATGATGATATGATTTCAAAAAATGGTATGATTCAAAAATGATATTTTAGGTCATTTCATAAACTAGCATTTTTTTCATTTTATAATGAGAAGGAATTTTATAACTGTGTTATTGAAATGCTTATAGGAAGGACTTAATGAATGAAAAAAAAAATACATACTTAAATGATGTGACCACAACTCTCTCCAAAAAATGGGTTTCTGTATATGTGCATTTTCTGTCAGTTTACTTATTTTTGCTTTGTCACTTGACAATTACAGTAAATCCTCCGTATTCACAGCAGATACATTCTTGAAAATCAGCATGAATATTCAGATCAACTTTATGTGGAAAGGGGGACCAAGCAAACCTTTCATGTGGAAATCAAGGCAGACATTCTTGATAAATATGAATTAATGTGCAAAAATTATAAGAAGAATAAAAAAATAAATAAAATGCAAAAAAAAACAAAAAAACATTTAAATCACTGACAGTGACAGTATTTAAAAAATGAGGGAGGCGGTGATATAGGAGGATAGAATAGAAAGATCTGGGGTCCTGAAGATTTTTTCAGGAAGGTGATTTGAAAGAATCTGCAGAGGAAGAAGCAAATGCCCATAAACTTTTTATGGACATTTGATTAATCTTTCATTGCAAATCCCTGTCTGTCTCTTTTTATAAGTGCTTACAATCCTCTTTAAATTTTAACCTGTGTCCCGTCAATCGGTCCATTTCAAACACCTTGTCAACCAAAGTCGTAGACACATTCAAAATCTCCAATGTATTAAGTGGCAGCTGAGATTTTTGAATCATATCACTCTTCTTCCTTACCTCTTTTACCTTATGTTTGAGATTTTTGAAACCCTTTCCTCACAATCCTTTGCAGTTCTTTTTCTACCAATGAGATGCCATTCAAATCTTTTACCATATCAGGCAACAGTTTCCTTCAGCATACAATCCAAGTAAATGGTTTGGTTTCATCTAGCGATTCTTTTATATTTGTTGTACAGTCAGTGATGTACTTTATCCACAGCAGTCGCACACTGACATAGTGGAATTATTCTCCATCTGGTTGAGAAGTTTTTAAATTTGTGTTATTGGTGTAATACAACTTAAATGCAGTGTTGAGTCCATATTCACTGAGTCTCATAGCTACATTTGGCTGTATTTTTTTTTTAAACCTTTGTACCTTGTGGTACCCATATTTTTGATGTGTTAAAGTTGAATTTTTTAAAATTAATGTGAGAAAAAAAAGTTAAGCATTAAAATCGAAATTGTCATATTAATATGAGAAAAGTAGCAAGTTGTATTTGATGTACAGCAGGCCCCCGTTATAACGCGGTTTGCTTTATGCTGATTCGCTATAACGCTGTTCTTATATTATAACCCGTATCTGACTATAACGCTGTCACAGATCACTATAACGCTCTTTTACAGATTACATTTTTTGACATATTTAACGAAATCGTTTCATTTGATGGAGTCGATAGCTTGAAAATGAATAGCAAAACAGCATTAAAACGTTTCCCACGCCGACTTGAGGAATTTTCCCACGCTCAGTGAAATTTTCTCGTACGCTAATTTAATTGCAGTACAGTGACTTGTTACGTAGTTCCGAGATCAACATTTTAAAAAATGATCAAATATATTGCTTGTAATATTTGGGTTATATGCATTTATCCGAAGTCTAGTCATCACTCAGTAGAGTATTAGACATTGTGCGTAACGGAAAGTTTACTTGAACATTGGGGCGCCTCCGTAGCCAGGTGGGAAGGAGCAGCAGTGCGTAGCACACGCTTCTTGATTAGACCGGGGTTCGAGCCCGTCACCACCAAATACGGAGGATACGGAAAGGTCAGGGAATGACCACCGCATATCCCGGAGCAATATGGCCTTAGTTGCTAATGCTCCTAAAAACCAAACAACAAACAACTTGAACATTGTATCGTAATTAATTCAACCAATGCAGTTACATTTTCGAAGAGCTAATAATAATAATGACTGATAGGAATGAAAAAGCAATAAGGTCTGGGCGGTACGAAGACTATAAATGTAAGAAAAAGACTGAATTTGAAAATTAAATTAGACGTTTTGAAGCGAATCGATTCCGGTCAACGACAAACGGATGTGTGCCATAATTTAGGACTTGCAACTTTAACTGTAAGAACAATTATAAAAAAATAAAGAATTAATTTTTGCAGCGGGAAAGATAGCTGTTCCACTGCAAGCAACTAGGGCTAGGCCAGCTATTATGATTGAAATGGAAAGAGTTGAACTAATTTTATTGAAGATAATATCCAATGCAGAATTCAGTTAAGTTAAATATTAAAAAAAGAGAGAGAGAGAGAAAGAGATTAGCCAATATGATGATCTGAAGAAAACTCGCCTAAAAAAAAATGTGGAACCATTTAAAACTGGTAAGGGCTGGTAGAATATATTTAAAATCCAGGGAGAAGCCGCTAGTGCAGATCAAGGAGCCGAAACTTTCAAAAAAGAACTTGTTAAAATTATTGAAGAGGGGTATTGTGTGTTATACTTCTCAACAAGTTTTTAACATAGATGAAGCGGGACTTTTGTGGAAACGAATGCCTAAAAGAAGCTTCATATTGAAAGAACAAAAAATATGCCAAATTTCAAAGCGGCGAAGGATCAGTTGACTTTATTGTTGGGTGGTAATTAAACTGCGGGCCATTTAAAATTAATACCCCTTTTAGTTTATTTGGAAGAGGGCCAAAGTTCAACTCAAAATCCACACATTTTTCATGATTAAATTCATCCATTAAATTAAATCAATTAAATTCATTATTTTAATGGAATTTTAAGTTTACTTTTGATACGCAAGTAGTTACTACATAATTATACGTATGTAATGCAAAATATTTTATATGTGCAAATATTTGAATATTAAATAGTTTGACCGACATTTGTGCATCTTTTCATTACCGTTTATTGTTGATTAGGAAATATCCTATGGCACCGACCGCAGCTCACAAATACATATGTTACTTTATGGGAAAGCGGTGCTTGCTTAGCGCGGATTCACTTAGCGCTCTGTTTTTCCGGAACGAATGATCAGCGTTAAGCGGGGGTCACCTGTACTGTATTTCTTAATATGTGGATATATTTTATAAGCAAAATAAGCTTTCAAAATTACAATAATTTAACAAAATATGTTTACTTTTATAGTACATGTATATTGTTTTGTTATTTTATTATTGATTTTAAAGTTGATATTTATGTAAAATAAAGAAGAAATCACTTCTTATACACGCATACATATATATATATATTTATATATATATAAAGAATTATTATTATTAGTGTAAAATATAGTAGGTAGATATTTATGCTTAGAATTAGACTAATGAAAATAGTGTACCCTGGGAGCGATATACGTGTTGACCGAAAGGGGGGGGGAGATAGATAGGAATGGAAATTAAAATAAATATAACAAATGAAAAAATAAACCAAATGGAATTTTGAAGAGACGACCAAGGTGGAAATAGCATTGCGGTGTCATTCATAATTTTAGTGTCTTCTTCAGAGGTCATCCACCAAAATAATGAAAAAGACAGCAATGTTCTTACTTCTGTTTCCGACATGTTCTGTATGTCAAGGTACACGTGCGAAAAACCACGTGGTAAATCTAATATAAATTTTGAATATAATTTAGAATAGAGTTTGATCTGTATGTATTACTTTATCAACACAATCTTTGTATTGGCAAACTCTATTCTAAATTATATTCAAAATTATATTAGATTTACCACGTGGTTTTTTCGCACATGTACCTTGACATACAGAACATGTCGGAAACAGAAGTAAGAGCATTGCTGTCTTTTTCATTATTTTGGTGGATGATCTCTGAAGAAGACACTAAAATTATGAATGACACCGCATTGCTATTTCCACCTTGGTCGTCTCTTCAAAATTCCATTTGGTTTATTTTTTCATTTGTTATATTTATTTTAATTTCGATTCCTATCTCCCCCCCCCCTTTCGGTCAACACGTATATCGCTCCCAGGGTACACCGTATTTTCATTAGTCTAATTCTAAGCATAAATATCTACCTACTATATTTTACACTAATAATAATAATAATTCTTTATATGTACATTATGGTTGTAGGGTATTTTTGCGTTAGCAGTGACTCTGATCCATATTTCATGTTATCGTAATAGTGCTTATCTAATCTTATCTAAATCTTAATTCCCCCCCGCATATACCAATAGCTTCTACATTCTATTATTCTATAAGATTATATATATATATATTAGAAAAGTGGAGGAAAATATACACATGTGATTCTTTTTTAAATAACTTTCAGCAATAGTCTTTAGAATGAAATTTCAGTACTACAGATAATTCATAAGAAGGAACTACAGGGTGATTCAAAAGCCTCCATACATTGGGAATAATGTTTCTTTTTTTTTCTGTTTTTAGATACACTTCTAAAATGCCTTTGTCTAAAGATGTGAGCATATAAAAATCATTCTCGTGGCCGGATCAGGAAGCAATCTCAAGGTTGCAATGGAATTTAACAGGATGGCAAGCGCATCACACACGAAGCTGTTGCCAAACTTATTGAGAATTTCAGAAAGACTGGAAGTGCTATTGACCAACCGAGAAGTGGTCATCCATGAACATCTACCAATAAAGGCACAACTGACATGGTGCTTGCAGCATTTACAAAGAGTCCCCAAAAGAGCACATGACAGTTGTTGCCAATCGAGTATTGTCTGCATCATGAAAAAACACAAATGGCATCCATACAAAATGCAAATGTTGCAGCATCTTAGTGAAGATGACCTGGATAGGCAGATGGAATTTTGCAAATGGACAGTAAACAAATTGTACAGTGACTCAAATGTCTCATCTGGAATCTTGTTTACTGATGAAGCCAATTTTTACATTAATGTAAAAGTTAATCACCAAAATCTACGTTATTGGAGTGATACCACCACGCTGGATGAGTCCCTCAAAGATGCAAGGTGCAGGAAACCTGATTGTGTGTTGCGGAATATGGTGAAACAAAATTGTTGGACCTGTTTTCTTTGACACAAATCTGAATGCTGAAATGCATTCAGAAGAAACAAGACATGATCATGCCGTCCCTGCTAAACAAGGACAGAGAATTTCCAGTGTATTTTCAGCAAGATGGGGCACCACTCCATTACAGTGTCTGCATGTGTTGATGGTTGGATCAGCGGTTTCCAGGTTCCTGGATTGGTCGCCGTGGTCCCGTGGAGTGGCCTCCGAGGTCTCCAGACCTCAGCCCACTCGATATTTACTTGTGGGGGCACTTGAAGGCCATACTGTACCAGGAAAAGTTATGAAACGTGAATCACCTAAAGGAATGCATTTGAAATGCAATTACACACATAACACCAGATGTGTTAATGCAAGTTCAACATGAGTGGGAGAGATGCATTCGTATGTGTTTTCAAGTGAATGGCAACCATATAGAGCATGTTTTGTGAAGAAAGTGATAGTTTTTTTAAAAAAGTGACCATTATATATGGAGACTTCAGTTACCCTGTACTTGCAAATAGACAAAACCACAAATGCTAAATTGGTATACTGTACAAAAGCACAACCTGAAAATAATCAAACCTGCAAACATTAAATAGGTATACTGTACAAAGACACAACCTGGCAAATAACACAAATTTTTGCTCCCTGTTAAGGCGCCTCCGTAGCCAGGTGGGCAGGAGCAGCAGTGCATAGCACACACTTCTTGATTAGACCGGGGTTCGAGCCTGTGACCACCAAATACGGAGGATGCAGAAAGGTCAGGGAATGACCACCGCATATCCCTGGAGCAATATGGCCTTAGTTGCTAATGCTCCTAAAAAACAAATAACAACAACAACAAAGCTCCCTGTTAAAATTCAGAGTGATTCTTGTAAATTTGATGTTGCTGAATTCAAATATGGCAATCATACTGCTGTAACTCCCACCAATTTTAAGGGAGAATAGATTAAAGTCAAATGGTTTCTAGTAAAAAAGATTTCATATATTTTAAGAAAATGTTACGTACAGTACTAAATATTGAACAATTGGTTTATTAACCTTATTCTATTTATGAAAATATTTATCGGATAACGATTTTGTCATTTTTTTGCCTTTTATAAGCGTCCATTGGTATCTCCCATACTACATTCCAACAGTAGTCTGCCAACATATTTGGACTACATTTTCCCTGGTATTTTTTCCATTTGAGAAATATCTTGGTGAAACCTTTCACCATGTTCATTGGAGACCACTCCGAAGTTTTCAATAAAAAATCTAAATGGGAATTTAGGAAATGAAGCTTTAATGACAGGTAATGGTTTTCAGTCATTAACCCACAATATTTGAAAACTGAGGGTAATGAGAACTTTTTAAGCATATATCTGAATTTTTGAACATATTTTCTGTGAGAATATGTTGATTACAGAAAGGAAATTGATGCCGACCAGTGTAATCAAAACCACAAATATCAAGGGTTTACTGTAAAAAGATTTTTATGAACTGACAAAAATATATGTTGGAAAATGTATTTTCACTTACTGCATGTTGATGCATTAATTCTGATTGTGATAAATGAGGCTTTGTAATGTACTTTTTACTAAAATTCCACTTTTTATTTTGATTTATTTTTTGTTTAAATATTGCAGGTTCAAGTAGGAGAGCCATATTCTCCATTAGGGAAGACAGAAAATCTTATTTCTTTTTCTAAGGCTTACTGTGATGAACTTTCTTCATTTGGTGTATGGTCAAAGTCATTTCAGCAGATGCAGCTTCCCACTTTTCATAGACCATTCCTTTTTCTTTTAAGAGTGCTACTTGATGTAGTTCATGAGTGTTTGATACTTAGACTTGAACAACAACCTGAAAAACCTTCTGCACTTAGTGTTGGACAGGTGGGTTTACTAATTGAAAATTTAAATAATCTTCAACTAATTGAAAATCCTTGCTCAGTAAAATAACATTTCAATTATTTATGTATTATTTATTTATTGTCCCTGGTGTTATATTGGAAGAGTAGGGTGGATGGTTGATCTGCAATGCCATGTTTCATTAGAAATGCTGTAGAGTAAAATGGGTGGAGCATTGTCATGCAACAAGAACCAGCCACTTCTCTCTTGAAATTATGGTGTCACTCAGGAAATGCACTTCAGTAGTCTTAGTACCTGTAAGTAGAACACAGCATCTGCTCTCTCCCTTCTTCTTCAAGAGGAGTGTTTCCATTTACAATGGGTTTCCTCAGCCTACAAGTTATTTTTTCGTAGGAATTTTTTCCCACCATAAAGTGCGGTTCAAGATGTCTTAGTTGGTTAAGCTTCAGGCTATCATGCACTCCCGTACTCCATCCATCCATATCCTCCTAGGTCTTCCTCTTCTCGTTCTTCCAGGAGGTATCCATTCCAGGGGTACTACTTGATATAGTTCATGTAGATCAGGGGTGGGCAACTTTTTTCGTCAGCGGGCCGAATGAAATTTTCGTATCATGATGCGAGCCGAATGAAATTTTCGCATCATGATGGGGGCCGGAATAGATTGAACGATTTAATAAAAAAAATCAGAACCTAAAAAATGTTATATTACTTGAATTACCAAATTATTAATGTATTTTTAAAAAAAAATATCTGAATGTCCAATTATCATTGAAAATGCGGCGGCATCAATTTTTCTTTTTTTTTTAATTGTCTCATTTTATGGGCTATAAATTATATTAAATTAAAAATTGTAATAATTAGAAAAGGCATAAAACAAAAATATCTCGCACCAATATTATTTTTTTCAATAAGAAGTCAAACCCAAAGGAACTTCGTTCGATCGATGCTACAATAATAATTAGGAAATAACTCTTTGACGCTGCGTAGAATCACTTGGTTACTGTTGTACTGGCCGTGATTCCCGATTGAACCGAATTAAGCCGAACGTTTACGGCGAGTGTAGTCAGGTATGGATTTTCTATATTTATGCATTTACCGAGGGGGCCGGATTCAACATCGTCGCGGGCCGAATGTGACCCGCGGGCCGGCTGTTGCCCACACCTGATGTAGATGATAGTTCTGCTCTCTTCGCTTGGGGTAAAAATTCCTTGTGAATCGCACCATTTTCCAAAACCATGATTAGCATTGTCTTGATTATGAACTTTTTTTTTTTATGAAACCCCAAACATGAGAGGTATTAGAACCTAAAATACTTAGTACTGTACAAGGGTTGAAGGTCGAGAAGATGAAAGAAGATACTTGTTGACATTAGACTTGAATTTCTGTAGATTATAATTTTCAGGAAATGTGTATGAAGAAAAGTTGTTTTCAGAAAATGGAAGTTGAATGAATAAATGAAGAAGATGAAAAGTTGGTTCTGTTCGCTGCTTGTGTCATATGTCTGGACTGTTATAGAAGAGAGAGCGGGAATTGTAGAAGTCAATTCAGAAGAACAGTGTGACCATGGAAGTATTTATAGAAAAGGCATTCGGCAGAAACACAAAGTCTATGAGACAGAGTGGAGAGACTCTGTTAGAGATGAGTCATTAATTAACCCAACTGCCCTCTTCTGAATGGAATCTAGAAGCTTGACAGAGGTTCTGGGGGCACCGCCCCAGATGTGGGAACATTTATTCCATGGCAAGGCATATTTGCGATTTGTACAGAGTGAACAGCTGTTTGGAAGAAAAGTAATGCCGAAAGCGAAAGAGAACACCAAGTTTTTTTGATGCAGAGAGGAAGCAATATTTGTAATGTGCTTATGCCAAGAGAAATTAGAAGTCAGGGTAATTCCCAACAGAGATATATCATCTTGAAATCGGAGTGTCACCGAAGATAATCATAAGAACAGAAGAATCCTTTTTACGAGAAATAGGACAGGACTAAGTTTTAGAAGGATTGAAATCAACTAAGTTATCTTTCACTCACTGGAGAATTATCTGGAGTTAGCATTTAAGGAATTGGTAGTGGATATTCGAGAAGTTGAAGCTTTTTATGCAGGGCAAGGTTTCTCAAACTGAAGATGGGATGCAATGTGCTATCATCAGAAAAACTATGGATAGAATCTCTGGTCAGTGAAAGAAGGTCATTAATATACAAGAGGAAAAGAGTAGGGGAAACAACTGAACCTTGGGGAATGCCGGCATTAGTGGAGAAGTTAGAAGCCTGAGAGCCATCTACCATCACCCACAGTGAGTGGTCAGAGAGAGAACCTGGATACCCAATTACAAAAAAACAGTTGTAAAACCATAAGACGGAAGCTTATTTAGAAGACCTTTATGCCAAACACGATCAAAAGCCTTTGAAGTGTCAAGAGAAACTGCTTGTGTTTCACCAAACTTCTATTGAATATTTGTTCATAGATGGGTAACATAAGCCTATATGTCACCAGTGGATTGACACTGATGGAATCCATACTGACGATCGTTAATCAGATGGAAAGTTTCTAGATGGTTTAAGATTTGGCAGTTAATTGATTTCGCCATTACCTTAGAAAGAGTAGAAGTAAGTGCAATTGGACAATGATTGGATGGAAGAAATGTGTCACCCTTTTTAGGAAATGGCTGGATACGAACAAATTTCCAAGCAGAAGGGAAAACACCTTTGGAATAAGAAAGTGAAAAAAGCCAAAACAAAACAGGAGTAAGTTCAGGAGCACAGGTTTTGAGAACAAATGGGGAAATACCATCAGGACCTGGAGCTTTCTTAGCATCAAGGTTGTTCAAAATCCCTGTGAGATTCTTTTGACAGAACACCACAGGAGGCATTGAATGGAATGTACTGGGAATTGTAGAAGGGGATTTAACAAGATCATCAATCCATGAGTTAGAAGAAAGGTATGATGCTAGAAGGTCAACTTTATTTTTGGCTGAAGTGGCAATAGAACCATCCTGGTTTTGACAGAGATGGGAATAGAGATGACGTAAGTTGTTTGCGCCAATGTCTTCGGCAAGGGACCAGAACATTCAACTACCATTTGGACAAGAAGCAAGTTTCCTGTTCTTGGACTGTTCGAAATGTAATTTGGACTGATTAATAACTGCATTACAATTGTTGCAAGCTTTGGTGTAGTCAGAAAATGAACTTAGAAATTTGGATAAAAGTCAATTGCAATATGCAAAATTCTTATCTTGAACAGCCTTAGCACACATATTGGAAAATCAAGGTTTAGATAAAGGACGAGATTTTAAGGTGGAGTGTGGAATAAAGGATTTCATCCCTACAAGAATAATTTCACTGACACAATCTGAGCAAACATTGATATTAAAAGATTTGAAACAGTAATCTGATCAAGGAAAAGAAGAAAAGAAATCTTGCATATCATCCCATTTTGCATTCTTGTAATGCCAAACAACACGAGGTTGAGAATGTCCACAAGAGAAAGGCTTCATTGGAGAAGAAACCATCACCAAATTGTGATCTGGGGTGCCTAGAGGGCTACTCACCTCAACCATGAACTTATCATTGTTGTTTCTAAGAAAAAGATCAAGCATTTTGGCTGTGTGGTTAGGATTGTTTGGTATTGTAGATAAATGAACAATCTGTGCGAGGTAGTAGTAGTAGTAGTGGCATGTGATGCAAGAAAGCAAGTGTATAAGCTTATGCAGCATCAGCCAAAAAAAAAAAAAAAAAAAAAAAGGTCATTAGTAATTGCAAAAGCCTCAACATCTTGACCAGCTAGGTCCAGCTGGAGTTGTGAAATTAAAATCACCAAGGAAAATTATCTGTTTTAGGAAAGTTGAAATGGGGAAAGTCAAATTTCAAAGAAAGGAAGTCAAAGAGTTCCAAGTGATTTTTGGCGTTGGGAGAAAAATAGAGGCAAAAGATGAATTTGACAGAATGTGGTAGAGAGATTTTAAGCCAGAGGAGATTCAAAATTACTAAATCTCTGACAGGGAATATGAAAGTGGACATATGCAGAAGCACCACCTTTGAAGCAAAAGAAATCATAGAGTGAATAATTTGAAAAACTGATATGAGCAGTGGTTGAATCAACCAATAACTGGGATTCTGTCAGAAAAAGTACACAGGGGTTTGGCAGACTGTAAGTGGAAATGGACATCATTGAGATTGGAATTGAGACCTCGTATATTTGTCAACTTAATGAGGAAGTGTTTGGGAGGTTTCAATCTTTTCGCAGATAAGTTTCTTCCATTAGTTTGACAATTCATGATGTATTCAGTAGTAAGAAAAGGTGAGGAAGACATGCTGTATCAAGTAATGAAATTTTTGGATATGGCATACACATGGCAGAATATACCCAACTCCTTGACATAATGTGTCTTTGAAAATGCCCCCCACCCCATACACACTATTTGGACGGACTCCCTCTAGTCACTATCTGGCAGAGTAGAGGCAATGGGATTATACACTACCTGATCTGGAAGCCTCCTAGAGAGTTACCAATGGGTTGAGTCCAGTGGACTATCTAGCAGCCAGCCTACAAACACTGTTTTAGAGCTGTACCATAAAAATGGGAAGATTGAATCTAGCCATGATGTCCTTCATAGCCTCAAAAGACATCAGTCATACTGCATGATGGAAGAGATGGGGAGGGTTTGCCAGAGCTTTTCTCTGGAGACTAAACGTGGGTTCCACCACTTCAAACCTCCATAAGCAAAGTGGTGGTATTGCACTGGTTGATGTGAGTCATCTACCACCTAGTATTGCGTGGTAACATGGAGGGGCAGCACACCTCTACCCAGGGTTACTAACAGTCCCACCATTGTGAAGGTGCAAGAAGAGGATTTGGCTGTTGCAGACTGACCGAACTTTGCTCAAATTAGGTCCGCTTGACTTGAGTGTCACCTCCATCAGCATTTTAGACTCCCAGGTATCAAGACTAGCTTGGCATACCAGAGAGAATGACTGTGATAACTTCAAGGACTTTTGTAAAAAACTGTTTCTGGACCATGATGATTTTGAAGTCTACTGCATACCTTCTCTGCTTCGTCTCTGGGTCTTACTGAAATACCCAGCACCCATCCCCAGTAAAAATATAGTTGAGAATTTTGGATTGTCTCGACAAGTCTGGATGAAGTCTTTGCATAATGACATTCTTCATTGCTTCTGCTCATCCGTAAGACTGTGTGGCACAAATTTTGTGCAGACCTTCCTGTCCCATAAATCCTCATGCAGAATTTTACAAATAATCTCCTTATTCATGTCATTAGCCATCAACCGGAGTCTTAAACAATGATTTGTTGCCAGAATTTACCAAACTTTTGCAACTGTCCTCATTTCAAAAGTTGACGGAGGCCCACTTCTTGGGTCATCACAAACATCCTCATATTTGTCTGTGAACAGCTTGTACCATTCAAACACACTGGTATGACTTAACATTTCATTACCATAAATAGTTTTTGATGTGAAAACATCTCTGTTGGTACTAGAGTAAAATCAATTGGCAACGAAATTTTCTTACAGTAATGGAAATGATGCAATTGATTGGTAACGAACTTTTTTTATGGAAATGATGTAATTGATATCACTTCCTATTAGGTGGCTGTTTGATTTTAAATGACGCAATCCAGTTCATAAAAAATAAAATATTTTACAAAATAATTCTTAGAAGTGTACTAATATATTGTGTGCATCATGTAAGTAGTCATTTCTTAATATGTATGTATTAATAAATTAATTGTTTTAAAATGTTACAAAATTTTTTCATTCCCACTTATTTCTTATTTCTTTCCTCTTTTATTATATTTCTGATTGTTGAATTACAGTATTTTTAATTGTTGAAAAGGTCATATTTCTTTAACATGACATTTCTGTTTAGCAAGTTTTTTCAAGCAAATGATCAATTTCGTTACGTAGAGATCTAACTGTATATCCAAACGTGGTCCTGAATATAATGTGATATATGACTGACAGGAATATTTACTTAAATTGAGTCTATTAAGTAAATTTAAGTAAATTTACTTAAAATATTCATATATAGAAATTTGCCAAGAGGCACCCATCAAAATTCAACTTAAAAGATTGAGCGAACAGAAAACTTACCCTATGCACTAAAATAAGAGGAGAAAATGTAATTATTTATTATTCATTTGCACATTACTGAAAGGCACATCCAAGCAAATCTCTATGATTCAAAGTATGAATATTTGATTATTAGATACATATATACTTGTATTTCAGTAGATAATTCCTTCAGTCGTATATCATTATACTCAGCTTCTATCAGTTGCTTTTGAGTATGTGAAATTGGCTAACATAATTGGTTTTCAGTGGCACTGCCCCAAGCATATCAAAATTTATTAATCTTCAACCTAAATGTCAATTCTCTATTGCTAGTTTGGTGTGTGTGTGTGTAAGTATAAAGGTTGAAGGAGAATAACTGAATGAAGTGATATATCCAAATGAAGTTACAGAGCACACAGTTAATAAACCTGAAATATTTATATATCCAGTACTAATGTTTAAACTGTGACACACACACACACACACACCCACCCCTACAATCAATATCCAGACACCTGCATATCTACAAATAACCTTTATTTACAGTAAAACTAATAATGTGTACTGAAACCTTTAGTCTTTATAACAGCCTCTAATCTCCATGAAACATCCTCCACTAGATTTTTGTAAACGTCCTCTGATATTTTCTGTCTTCAAAGAAGTGATTAATTCAGCTCTGTTTTTGGGCAGTCTCTCCTCACATGCACCCAACGATCCAATCTGTCCCAAAGGTTCTATATATCTGTTGTTGTGGAAGTGGGTAGATTGAATAAATTGAAGAGAGAAGAACTAAACAAACTATTGGAGGGGACCAACTTTTCAACACTCATGTCCTCAATCAAACCACTCTGTAAAAACACAAGCAATATGACATGGAGCATTGTCCTGCTGACACAGGTATGGGACATCCCTGATGTGCTCCCACAAAGTTGATAATGCATTATTATCCAGGAAATCTAGATAGACCTTAGCATTTGTAGTTTTTCCCAAAACAACCAATGGTCCCAAGCCAAACCATGAAAAACAGTCCCAGACCATCATGCTACCTCTATCAAACTTAATTGTTGGGGTGATTCAGTCTGCCAGGTAGTTTCTCCTGGCATATGCCACTTCCAGGCATGGCTGTTAGTCTGGAAGACTATGTACTGTAACTGTCAGCTGCATGACATTGGTAACCCATGTCATGCAGCATCTTGAGCACTGTACAAGTGCCGACATGTGCCAATTGTCTGACTGAGGGCCTGTGCATGCTGCAACGACATTGACCTGTGTTCCGAGCAGACAATTCTTTTCAGAGCTCTCCTGATATCAGCTTCAGAGGTTTTCTGAATCGTTTTGTGATGGTTTCGACGCCAGTCTGCTTCCATTTGCAGATCATATCACCAATTGTCGATCTAGGGATCTTCAGTGCTGTTGAAATGTCACATACAGACTGGTTGCTTATGTGGTACCCTATTATCATTTTGCATTGTAAGTCTCCTCTGTTGATCATGGCATCTTACATTTACATTTGTACTACTGTCTCCTCAAAGGTCTACGAGGATATTTATAGTTGTCTAACATGTCTTGCTCGGGTAGGACATGACCAACTATCAGTGGAGGGATGTCTTGATATTATGGTAGGGCAATGCATATGCACAGACAATACTGTATACTTCCCAGTGTTAAGGACTCTTTCAAGAGTCAGCCATGAAGACTGCAAGGCAGCAGTGTGCAGATCCTCTATTTCTGTATTAACTGTCATTATGTACTTAAGTTAAATTTATAATGCTGTGTTGGCCTAACCATTAAATTTGTATTCAATGGTTATGCCAAATGGATAGGAATAATTGTAACATTATTGCATATTTACTGATTATTGTTGACCAAACATAGAACCCAAATAAAATATGAAATAATAAAATGGAAATGAAAAATAGAAATTGCAAATATAACACTTACTGTTTCCAAGTGGAGGTGCAATGAACACCATGTGTTGCCAGATGCAACACTTGAATGAAAATGAACATGGTGCAAGAGGAACAGTAGCAACCTCAAGTAGTAAAAGAGACCTCTGTTTTGGATTCAGTAAATTTATAAAAAAAGGTAAAGAAATAGAGTAGCCAATTATGTGTTACACTGCCATGATTGAATTACACTCAGATGTGATGAAACCAAGATGTAGATTAAGATATAATGATAGCTTGCAAAGTAGTGTTTTAAATTTACTAAACCTCATAAAGGGGAAAAAAGTGTTATAATATAAAATAGCATCTTTTCCATTCTCAGATCCTAATGACTTTAGAGATACAGTAGAACGTTGGTTATCCAGAAGTCAGTTATCTGGAATAAATTTGAAAAAGGCTAATCGTTCTTTCTTTTTTTATTATTAATAATGGTAGTGCAGTAAGCACGGGTTATAGTGATCACGTTTGCAAATTGAATTTTGATTCTAATAAATGAAAGATCAAGTTTACCACACATTTATAACAGATTGTACAAACAAAAAGGCCCAATAAACTGAAAACTGCAAATTGTTTTTATTGTTTTATGGTTGTGACCTCTAGAAGTCTATGTGACCTTCAGAAATGTGCTTTAGAAAAATATCACAGAGACCTGGGTTTTCTTGGAAACCATGAGTGAATTTCAGATTAGTTTAGCTCCATATTCGGTAAGAATAATATCAGCCAGAAACTGTGCAATTAATTTTTCTCAGTTTTTTATGGTAAAATGTGAACGAAAAGAAAACGCATAGTTTTAACATTGCAACATAAAATGGAAATTATTAATAGAATTAGAAAAGGTGAAATTTTAGGAAATCTCTCCAAAGGGTTTAATGTGGGTACGTCAACAATTTACGACATCAAGAAAAATTCCAATGCTATAACAGAATTTGTATCGATTATGGATAGTGAAGGAGGCTCTAGCAGGAAAAAGACTGTCGAAACCTGAAAATGCCACTTTAGAGAGTGCACTTTATTTGTGGTTTCTTCAGAAGCAAAGTTTAGGTGAACCAGTGTCTGGCCCAGTGTTGTGGGAAAAAGCATTGGGTTTTAATCGAAAATTAAGAGGTAATGAAGATTTTAAGGCAAGCTCAGGTTGGCTGAAAAACTTTAAACTGAGACATGGTATACGTAATTCAAGGCGAGAAATTTTATGTAGATGACTTGGCAGCGGTGTCCTTTAAAAGTAAGTTTGTTTCAGTTATAGCAAATTACGAGAGAGAAAACGTTTATAATGTTGATGAGACGGGCTTATTATGGAAAGCATTACCAAGAAAAACCCTAGCCACTAAAAGAAAAATGCCTGCACCAGGTTTTAAGATGAGAAAAGAGCGAGTTACAAATGCTACTGGGATGCACAGATTGTCCGTGCTCGTTATCGGTAAGTGGAAAAAATTTAAAAATCTTTCTAATTTTCTTGTTTTGTATAAAAATGCCTGGATGGATGTTTCTGTTTTCCGAGATTGGTTTATAATTTTTTTATTTAATTAATCTTATTTTAATTAATCATAAGGTAATATTAAATTTGTTTAATCTTATATTACGTTCGATTATCTAGAAAATTTGGCTATCCAGAAGAGGGCTGACATTAATTATTTCGGATAACCGACGCTCTACTATATAATGAAACTCTCATTTTCTAATGTATAGTTGGATTTACTGAATTCAAAACAGGGGTTTCTTTTTCAAAACAGAGGAAAATAAACAACTTCATGTTGTACATGAAGTTGTTTATTTTCCTCTGATGTTGGTTTCATTTTCTTTCAAGTGTTGCATCTGATAACACATGATGTTCATTGTTCTTCTGCTTAGATTTGGTAAGTTTTATATTTTGCTTTTCTATTTTAATTTCCATTTTAGTGTTTCATATTCAATTTGGTTTTCTGTTCAGTCAACAATAATCAGTGTGCACATAATAATGTTACAATTATTTGGTTAATGAATTGATAGGTGCTACACTATTATTGAAATGATACAATTTAAAGGAATTAAACCACCTTAATGCCAAACACTTAAACCATTTAAGGCTACATTTCAGGAACTCAGCTTCCCTCTTGAGGCCTATGAGGGACAGAACATTGTTTGATGAGTACTACTACAACTTTTCAATTTGATAATGATATTTAGTTATTTACAATGCAATGTATTCTCATTATACTCTACTCCTTTACATATACAATTGTATAATTATTACACTTTTTCTTATAAATTTAATTAACTCATAAGTAAATAAATAAAAATAGCTTAGGAAAAATCCCTATAGTTACTCACTAAATTAGTTGAAAGTGCTTACCTGTTAACATGATGCAGGAGTGGAGTTTCTTGGTCTGGTTGGGGAAGACTGGGGTGGAAGGAGTGGAATGACTGTTTATATAGGTTGGAGTTGACTTGGTGTAGCCAGTGGAAGGTTTGCCACACAACAATCTCCCATCCCAGATTTCTCCTATACTCCACTACTGCATCACATTAACAGGTAAACCCTCCCAACTAATTTCGAGATTAACTCTACGGATTTTTTCATAAACCATCTTTATTAATTAATGAGTTAATTAAATTTATAAGAAAAAGTGTAATAATTATACAACAATTCTATTTGTAAAAGACTATAGTATAAATAGAATACATTGTATTGTAAATAATTATTTATAATACATTATAATTATTATTTGATTTTAATCAAATATCATTATCAAATTGAAAACTTGTGGTACCACTCCTCAAACAATGTTCTATCCCTCTTAGGCCTGAAGAAGAGAAACAGTTGGTTCAAAAAACATAGCCATAAATAGTTTGTTTGGCAATGGTTTGATTCTTTTAAATTTATTATCATTTTGATAATAAATTACTTAATATACCACATTAGCATTAGTTCAGGCATATGATGCAAGAAAGCAAGCTTATGCAGCATCAGCCAAAAAAAAAAAAAAAAAACTTCCCATTTCACCTATCCGGCCACTCCAAATGTTTTAGTTCAGCCTTAAATTTATTTAAGCTATCAACTTCCACAACAACAGACGAAAGTCTGTTCCAGCAATCAACTACCTGCTATGTAAAGGTAAACTTCTGCACTTCTATGCTACAACTATCCTTCCTCAGTTTGAATCTATCCCTATGCCCCCTCAGATTCTTATTCTGAGCAAGTGGAAGTATCCCATCAGCATTGAGCCTGCCTCAAACTATTCAAGGCTTTATACCCCTCAATCAGATCATTTCGCAGGTGTCTAGTCTCCAGATGCTGCAACTTGCAGAACATAAGTCTCTCTTTGTTCCTCTCTCCTTCACTGTACTCATTCTAGCAACTCTATATCCTTCCTAAAATGAGGCCTCCAGACCTGTATGCAGTACTCAAGGTGTGGCCTGACCATTACCTTATACAAGGGTATAATCACCTTGTCTCTGCTGGCAAAATTCCTACATATCACTGACAAAACTCCATGATCAGCTCTGGCAGCCCATCTGCCTGCTCAGAGAACTTCATATCTGACTGCACAATTATCCCCAGGTCTTTTTCATTCTCCACCTCTCAGCATAGTACCACACAGTTGGTATGTTTCTCTTGGGTTACTGCTACCCATATGCAGTACTTTGCATTTGTCAATGTTAAACTTTAGTTGTAACTTCTCATTATAACTTCTCAACCCATCTGCCTAACTTTTCTAGATCCTGTTGCAGTGGCATACTTTCATTACTGTCATTAACAACCCTGGCAACCTTTTGCAAACGGTCATTAAACCTGATATACCTTCATCGATATCATTAATAAATATACAAAACAACAATGGGCCCAGCACCAAACCCTAGGGGACTCCACTAATAACATTAGTCCACGTAGAGCAGTGTCCATTTATTACCACTCTCTGCCATCTCCCACTCAACCATCCCTTTATCCATTGTAGCAACTTGCCCTTAATACCATACCTCTCCAATTTGTACAGCAGTCTTCCATGTGCAACAGTATCAAAAGCTTTCCTGAATCCAAGTATATGATATCAAAATTATTTTTGGCATCCAGTTCCTTTGTGACCACATCATAGTATCCAATCAAATTGGTCAGACAAGACTTCCCCTTAACAAACCCATGCTGTGTCTGAGCTATTACTGCTGTCTTGTCTAGGTGATCGTGTATCACCCCTTTAACCAGTGACTCCATTATTTTCTCCGGAACAGAAGTTAAACTAACAGGTCTATAATTATTTTGTCACCCTTTGAACCCCCTTTGTGAATTGGGGATACATTTTCACATCTCCAGTCCATAGGGATCTCCCCTGACTCTAAGGATGCTCTCATAATTATGGCTAAGGGTTTGCTTACTTCCCTTTCTGCCTCCCCCCATTATAACTGGATAGATTCCATCTGCCCCAGGTGCCTTTTTTATGTTTAACTTCAACAATTTTTCCTCCACTTTGCTCTCAGTTATTACAAAATCACTTAGCTCCCTGTTTAGTTTGATAAACTTCTGGCATACCCCTCCTTGAATAACTCCTCATGTGTGAATGTAGTTGCAAAATACCCATTCAGTTTACCAGATATTTGAGCAGAATAGTCAATAGTTGAACTATCTATGTTAAGTGGACCAATCTGATTCACCCCCGCGACCTTCTAGAGTTTACATAAGTAAAGAACTCTTTGCTGTTTTTTTTTTGTGTCCTTTGCCAAAGATTTCTCATAATCTGCCTTCGCCTGCCTAACCTTTGTAACTTGATTACAGACTAGCTTTTATCTACCATAGGCTTCTGTGTCACCTGATAATTTATATGCATCCCATGCATTTTTCTTCTCTGCCACGAGTCTCATTAATTCATCGTACATCCATTTAGGCCTGAACCTTGAACATTATTTCTTAGTTGGTGTGAAAAGCCTAGTAGCCTCCAAGGTTAAGTCCCTGAAGGCTTCTCATTTAGAATTCACTGTTGGTAACATCAGTTGATCTCACTGTATAGAATTTAAAAACTGTCTGAGATCACTGTAGTCACCTTTACGAGAACAAAAACCCTTCCCTTTACCCTTGATGGTAGTTACATCTTTAAGTAAATCCCACATGTGATCTCTACACTGTGATCATTGTCACCTAGTGGTTCCTTTATCTGCAAATTTTTAATGCATGAATAAAATAGTGTAGTGTCTATCATTTCACTAACTTAATAATGAACAATCATGTAGACCACCTCTTCCAAGTGATTATTTGGTTACTATTAAGTTTGGGCAGTATACAGCAATGTGTGCCTGTTTATGCATAATACACAGTTTAAACTCACAGTATTGGATGTATAGATATTTGATTTACTTATTAACTGTGTAACTTCATTTGGATATATTATTTTCATTTAGATATTTTCCACTAACCTTTTTACTTAGTTAATAACATTTTTATTATAGTTTCAGACTTAAATATCTTTGGCAGTGATCCTGGTCCATAACGAATATGTAGTTAAATAACATCTTTAAACCTGCTAAATACTACAACCATGTGCATACATATATTAATTTGACACAAAAAGGATATAAACACTGTAGGAAAAATATATGTGTGTGTGTGTGCATTTTTTTTCCCCCAGCTCATTAAAGAGTGTAAGGAGGTTCTGCAAGCGGCCACTCAGACTCGACAACGCTACATTAACTTAGCTCAGACTGTCCTTTGTGATGACGATGTAGAAGCTCAGTTGGATGCTTTTGATGAAGATCTAAAGAAAATGTTGCAGGTACTTTATTTAAGTCTTTTATATGCAGGTACTTTAAGTCTTTTATATGCAGGTACTTTAAGTCTTTTTTGTCAATCAATTCGGACCTGGAGAGATTGTGCAAGGCTCATAGGGTGGAATTTTTTTCAACGTAGTCTGTTAACAGGAGAGACTGCTTCTACAGGGATGGGGTATGCTTAAATAGAAAGAGTGCAAGAATATTTGCTGATTCTATTGAGGCAGTGTTAAGTGGGTCGGAAAACTGCTAGCTTGGGGGGGGATACACAGACTAAAAGGTTAACAGAGGAAACGGCAGAGGCAAAAGTGATTCATGCACTGTTTCTATTAGAATGAGCAGCAGCATGGAAAGCAAGGCAATGGAGATTTCTAGGACTGCTGGGAGTTATACTGGAACAATTAAATACATGGGCTGTGTTAGGGTAATTAAGAGTAGGAACAGGTGCATGTACAGCAATGCTAGAAGTATAGTTAATCAATTTGATGAGTTTGAAGTGCTGGACAAGACATCAAAAGCTGGATATTGTTGGATTATCGGAGATGTGGTGTCATACAGATATAAGCAGTACAGAATTGGAATTTGGGGAGTACAATGTGTACAGAAAGGATAGACAAGACAGGAAGGTAGGAGGCATTATGCTGTTAGTAAAGAAACACAAAATCTAAGGAAGTGCATCCAATTGACATTGGTAGACAATGCAATGTTGAGTCAGTACGGTGTACCATAAGCACTGGGAAAGGGAAAATGAGAGTAGTTGTGTGTTATTGACCTAATGAATCTGATGAGTATAATGAGCAATTGTGCAGTAAAATACAGTGGGCATTAAATCAGAATGTCTTATAATAGGGGATTTTAACTTTCCAGATATTGACTGAAACTTGTGGTTTGGTCACTCGCACACAAGCAACATGTTTGTGGATTTGTTGGATGATTGTTTTTTACAGCAACATGTTCGAAAGGCAACCTGAGGAAGTAATACTCTTATTCTGATTACTCTTATTCTTATACAAGTAATTATAGACCTGTGAGTTTAACTTCTGTTCCAGGAAAATTAATGGAGGCACTGATTAAAGAAGCACTGCAGGATCATCTAGACAAGACTTCAGTTATAGCTCGGACACAGCATGGTTTTGTTAAGGAAAAGTCTTGCCTGACCAATTTGATTGGATACTATGATGCTGTCACAAAAGAACTGGATGCAGGGAATAACTTTGATATTATATATTTGGATCTTAGAAAGGTTTTTGATATTGTTGCACATCGAAGACTGCTGCACAAATTGGAGCAGTGTGGCATTGGAGGCAAATTGCTGCTATGGATAAAGGGACGGTTGAAGGGGAAAAGACAGAGAGTGGTAATCAATGGACACTGCTCATCGTGGACTAAAGTTATTAGTAGAGTCTCTCAGGTTTCAGTGTTGGGTCCATTATTGTTTTCTGTATTTATAAATGATATTATTGATGATGGTATATCAAGCTTAATGTCCAAGTTTGCAGATGATACGAAGGTTGGCAGTGTTGTCAAGGATGCTACTGACACTATGCTGCTGCTGCAACAGGATCTCGAAAGGTTGAGCAGACGGGCTGAGAGATGGAAAATGAAGTTTAACATTGATAAATGTAAAGTACTACATATGGGAAAGAGCTACCCCAGAGCAACATATCAACTCTGTGGTGCTACACCGACAGAGGTAGAGAATGAAAAAGACCTGGAGATAATTGTGCAGGCAGATATGAAGTTCTCTGAGCAGTGCAAACGGGCTGCAAGAGTAGCTCATGGTGTCTTGTCAATGATATACAGGAATTTTTCTAGCAGGGATAAGGAGGTGATTATTCCCTTGTATAAGGAAATGGTCAGGCCACACCTAGAGTACTGTATATAGGTCTGGAGGCCTCATTTCAAGAAGGATGAAGAGCTGCTGGAACGAGTATAGAGAAAGGCAACGAGATTAGTGAATGGAACAAAGGGTTGCTCTTACGAAGAAAGGCTTAAGTTTTGCAAATTACAGTGTCTGGAGACTATGCATCGGCGAGGTGATCTAATAGAGGTGTATAAAGGCTTGAATGGTTTGAACATGCTCAATGCCAATGAGATTCTTCCTCTTGTTCAGAATAATCACCTGAGAGGGCATAAATTCAAATTGAGGAAAGACAGCTGTAGGATAGATGTGCAGAAATTTGCCTTTAGTCAGCAGGTAGTTGGTTGGTGGAACAGACTTCCATCCCTTGTTATGGAACTTGATAGCCTAAATAAATTTAAGTCTCAGCTGGACAGGTATTTCGAACGAACGGAAGGGTGAAATGGAAGGTTTTTTTTTTTTTTTTTTTCGGCTGATGCTGCATAAGCTTGCTTTCTTGCATCATATGTTTATGCTAATGCTAACCTATGGTAGTAATAGTAATCGTGACATGTGATGCAAGAAAGCAAGTGTGAGCTTATGCAGCATCAGCCAAAAAAAAAAAAAAATTCACACAACCATTCCATCTAAATGTTTGTCCAGTTCCTCCTTAAATTTATTTAACTTATCAACTTCCACAACGACAGATGAAAGTTTGTTCCAGCAATTAATCACCCGCTGGCTAAAGCAAATTTCCACACATCTATTCTACTTCGTTTTTCCTCAATTTGAATTTATGCCCCATTAGGTTCGTAATCTGAGCAAGTGGAAGAATCCCATTAGAATTCAGCGTGATCAACCCATTCAAGGCGTTATACACCTCAATCAGATCACCTCGCAGGTTCCTAGTCCCCAGCCGCTGCAATTTGCAGAACTTAAGCCTGTCTTGGTAAGAGGATCCCTTCATTCCCCTAACCAATCTTGTTGCTCTTCTCTGTACACACTCAAGCAAATCTACATTATTCCTAAAATGAATCCTTCAGACCTGTAAGTAGTACTTAAGGCATGTCCTGACCATTGCCTTATACAGAGGGACAATGACTTCCTTTTCCTTGCTAGAAAAATTCCTGTATATCATCGACAAAACCCCATGACCTGTCCTGGCAGCCTGTATGCATTGCTCAGAAAACTTCATATCTGACTGCACAATTACCCCCAGATCTTTTTCATTTTCTACTACCTTAAGTGTAGTACCACACAGTTGGTACATTTCTCTGGGGTTACTTCTACCCATATGCAGTACTTTGCATTTTTCAATGTTAAAACTTCAGTTGCCACTTCTCAGCCCATCTTCCCAAATTTTCTAGATCCTGTTGCAGTAGCACATTGCCATTACTGTCATTAACAACCCTGCAAACCTTTGTATCATCTGCAAACTTCAACACTAAGCCTGATATACTTTCATCAATATCATTGATAAATATACAAAACAACAGTGGACCCAACACCAAAACCTGTGGCACTCCACTAATAACATTAGTCCACAAAGAACAGCACGCATTGATTACCACTCTCTGTCTTCTCCCACTCAACCATCCTTTTATGCATTGTAGCAACTTACCCTTAATAATATTCTGCTCCAATTTGTACATTAGATTGTATGCGCAACAGTGTCAAAAGCTTTCTGAAATCCAAGTACAGGTCGACCACCACTAATCCGGCCAATGGTAATCCAGTTCCACCGCTAATTCAGACATAATTTCTGCAAACGTAATTTCAAATTTCCCAGGTCGGTGCACCGACCTGCTGCTACTGTTTTGGTGGCGTTGTTTGCAGCCTCAGCTGTTGGCGCAAACTCGTAAACACCGGCAAGCCATTCCCACTTGTTTTTCTGGATTTATTAGCATTAGCATTAGTAGAGGCATTTGATGCAAGAAAGCAAACTTATGCAGCATCAGCCAAAAAAAAAATAAATAAATAAATAAATAAAAAATAACCACTTCCACTTCACCCCTCTGTTCATTCGAAATACCTGTCCAGCTGAGCCTTAAACTTATTTAGGCTATCAACTTCCACGACAAGGGATGGAAGTCTATTCCAGCAACCAACCACCCGCTGGCTAAAGGCAAATTTCCTCACATCTATCCTACATCTGTCTTTCCTCAATTTGAATTTATGCCCTCTCAGGTGATTATTCTGAGCAAGAGGAAGAATCCCATCAGCATTGAGCATGCTCAAACCATTCAAGGCTTTATACACCTCTATCAGGTCACCTCGCCGGTGCCTAGTCTCCAGACACTGTAATTTGCAAAACGTAAGCCTTTTTTCGTAAGAGCACCCCTTTGTTCCATTCACTAATCTTGTTGCCCTTCTCTGTACTCGTTCCAGCAGCTCTACATCCTTCTTGAAATGAGGCCTCCAGACCTGTATACAGTACTCTAGGTGCGGTCTGACCATTGCCTTATACAAGAGAATAATCACCTCCATATCCCTGCTAGAAAAATTCCTATATATCATCGACAATCCACCATGAGTTACTCTTGCAGCCCGTCTGCACTGCTCAGAAAACTTCATATCTGCCTGCGCAACCACCCCCAGGTCCCTTTCATTCTCTACCACTGTCAGTGTAGTACCACAGAGTTGATACGTTGCTCTGGGGTTGCTGTTTCCCATATGTAGTACTTTACATTTGTCAATGTTAAACTTCATTTGCCACCTCTCAGCCCATCTGCTCAACCTTTCCAGATCCTGTTGCAGTAGCATAGTGTCAGTAGTGTCCTTGACAACCCTGCCAACCTTCGTATCGTCTGCAAACTTGGACATTAAGCTTGATATACCATCATCAGTATCATTTATAAATACAGAAAACAATAATGGACCCAATACTGAACCCTGAGTGACTCCACTAATAACATTAGTCCACGATGAGCAGTGTCCATTGATTACCACTCTCTGTCTTCTCCCCCTCAACCACCCCTTTATCCATAACAGCAATTTGCCTCCAATGCCACACTGTTCCAATTTGTGCAGCAGTCTTCCATGTGCAACAGTATCAAAAGCTTTTCTAAGATCCAAGTATATAATATCAAAGTTATTCCCTGCATCCAGTTATTTTGTGACTGCATCATAGTATCCAATCAAATTGGTCAGGCAAATTATTATTATAATTTACTCACATTTAGCCCCAGCCTTGGTTCCAATGCATAAAGGAAGTGCCTCTTGTGATGTAAAGTGCAAACACCGTACATTGTCCATAACAGATTAAGTTGAACTTCTGAAAAAACTCGAGAGCGGTGTGTCTGTGAAAAGTTTAACTCTGCTTAATCGTAAATTCCAGCAATTTCTCTTTTCTTCTTATATTAGTAATTTTCTTTTAGCCATTCCTTTTTAGAATTTTTTTTTTTACAACACACTTGCATAAACTTCTGAAAAAACACAACACAATATGCAAAAAATCTAAAATTTTTTAGATTTTTTGTAGATTTTTGGTGGCCCACTAACCAACTAGTTTTCACAAAATCTTCGCCTGCCTAACCTCCTTTCTGACTTGATTACAGACTAGCTTATATCAGCCCTAGGCTTCTGTGTCGCCTGATAATTTATATGCATTCCATGCATTTTTATTCTCTGCTACAAGTGTCATTAGTTCATATGACAACCATTTTTTTTTTTTTTTTTTTATGAAAACCCCAAACACGAAAGGTATCAAAACCTATAGTACTTGGTACCGTGCATGGGTTGAAAGAGAAGTATGGGGGGGGATGCCGGAAACTTTGCTCTAGAGACTAAACATGGGTTTCACCACTTCAAGCCTCCAATAAGCAAAGTGGTGGTATTTCACCAGTTGATGAAAGTCTTCTACCACCTTAGGCTTAAACCTTGAAAAATATTTCTTAATAGGTATGAAACTTTTAGTAACTTCCACGATTAATTCCTTGAATGCTTCCCACTTAGAATTTGCTGTTGATAACATCATCAGTTGATCCCACTGTACAGAATTTAAAAACTGTCTGATACCACTGTAGTCACTGTTACGGAAGCAAAATCCCTTTCCTTTACCCCTGATGGTAATTATATCTTTAAGTAAATCACACACCAGTACACTGATCACTGCCACCTAGTGGTTCCTTTATTTGTAAATTCTTAATACACGAATGATCACTGCTGATAACCAGATCAAGAGTATTACCCTCTCTGGTTGCTTCTCGAACATGCTTCTGCAGAAAACAATCATCCAATAAATCCACAAAAGTCTTACTAGTGTGCAAGTGACTAACCTACAAGTTCCACTCAATATCTGGGAAGTTAAAATCCCCCATTTTAAGACATTCTGATTTACTAGCGCACTCTATTTCTCTCTACAATTGTTCATTGTATTCATTCAACTCATTAGGCCTATAACACACTCCTACTCTTATTTTTGCTTTTGCAGTGCTTATGTCACACCACATTGACTCAGCAGTGCACTGCCTATTTATATCAACTGGGTGCACTTCTTTTGATTTTATGTTTTTCTTAATTCACAGCATAACCCCTCCTCCCTTCCTATCCTGTCTTTCTTTTCTGTACACATTGTACTCTCCAAATTCCAATTCTGCATTCCTAATATCTGTGAGACACCAAGTCTCTGATATTCCAACAATATCTGCCTTTGATGATTTGACCAACACTTCAAATTCATCAAATTTATTTATTATACTTCTAGCATTAGCAAGGGCACATGACGCAAGAAAGCAAGCTTATATAGCATCAGCCAAAAAAAAAAAACAAAAAAAACCCCGCTTATTTCACCAATCCCCTCGCTCCAAATGTTTGTGAAGTTCTGCCTTGAATCTATTTAAGCTATCAACTTTTACAACGACAGATGTCAGTTTGTTCCAGCAATCAACCACCCACTGGCTAAAGGCAAACTTTCGCCCATCTATCCTACAACCGGCTTTCCTCAATTTGAATTTATGTCCTCTCAGGCGATCATTCTGAGCAAGAGGAAGAATCCCATCAGCATTGAGCATGCTCAAACCATTCATGTCTTTATACACCTCAATCAGATCACCTCGCAGGTGCCTAGTCTCCAGACACTGTAATTTGCAAAATTTAAGCATTTCTTCGTAAGAGCAACCCTTTGTTCCATTCACTAATGTTGTTGCCCTTCTGTACTCGTTCCAAAAGCTCTACATCCTTCTTAAAATGAGGCCTCCAGACCTGTATACAGTACTCAAGGTGTGGCCTGACCATTGCCTTATACAAGGGGATAATCACCTCCTTATCCCTGCAAGAAAAATTCCTGTATATCATTGACAAGACACCATGAGCTATGCTTGCAGACCGTCTGCACTGCTCAGAAAACTCCATATCTGTCTGAACAATTACCTCCAGGTCCTTTTCATTCTCTACCACTGTCAGTATGGTACCACAGAGTTGATACGTTATTCTGGGATTGTTGCTTCCCATATGCAGAAATTTACATTTGTCAATGTTAAACTTCATTTGCCACCTCTCAGCCTACCTGCTAAACTATTCTAGATGCTGTTGCAGCAGTATACTGTCATTAACAACCCCGCCAACGTTCGTATCGTCTGTAAACTTGGACATTAAGCTTGATATACCATCATCAGTATCATTTATAAATACATAAAACAACAACGAACCCTAAGGGACTCCACTAGTAACATTAGCATCCAATGATTACCACTTTCTGTATTCTCTCACTCAACCATCCCTTTATCCATAGCAGCAATTTGCCTCCAATTTGTGCAGCAGTCTTCCATGTGCGATAGTATCACACCCCTTTCTAAGATCCAAATATATGATATCAGAGTTATTCTTTGCATACCGTTTCTTTGGGACTACATCATAGTATCCAATCAAATTAGTCAGACAAGACTTCCCCTTAACAAATGCATGCTGTGTCTGAGCTATAATTGAATGTTAACTGAGCTATAACATCTTGTCTGGATGATCCTGCAATGCTTCTCTAACCAGTGCCTCCATTAATTTCCCTGGAACCAAAGTTAAACTAACAGGTCTGTAATTACCTGTCTCTCTCTTTGGTTCTCCTTTGTGGATTGGGGTCAAATTTGCACATCTCCAGTCCATGGGTACTTCCCCTGAGTCCAGGGAAGCTCTTATAATTATGGCTAAGAGTTTGCTTACTTCCTTTGCCACCTCCTTTAATGTAACTGGATATATTCCATCCATCCCAGGTGCCTTTCTTATGTTTATCTTCAACAATTTCTCCTCCCTGAATAACTACTCATGTGTGAATGTAGATACAAAATATTCATTTAGTTTGTTAACCACTTGAGCAGGATCATTAACAGTTGTACCATCGATATCAAGTGGACCAATCTGATACATCCCCTTCCTTCTAGAGTTTACTAGAGTAAAGAACTCTTTGCTGTTTTTCTTTGCATCATTTGCCAAAGATTTCTTGTAATCTACCTTCGTCTGCCTAACCTTCTTTTTAACTTGATTAAAGACCAGCTTATATCTATTATAGGCTTCTGTGTCACATGTTAATTTATTTGTATCCCATGCATTTTTCTTCTCTGTCACATGTCTAATTAGTTCATCTGACATCCATTTAGGCCTAAATCTTGAACAATATTTCTTTGTTGGTATGAAAAGCGTGGTAGCTGCCAAGATTAATTCTTTGAATGCTTCCTATTTTGAATTTGCTGTTGGTAACATCATCAGTTGGTTCCACCATATAAAATTTAAATACTGTCTCAGACCACCGTAGTCACATTTACGAAAGCAAAAACCCTTCCCTTTACCCTTGATGGTAGTTACCTCTTTGAGTAAATCCCACTTCAGCACACTGTGATCACTGCCACCTAGTGGTTCCTTTATCTGCAGATTCTTGATGCATGAGGAATCACTACTGATAATCAGATCAAGAGTATTACTCCCTCTAGTTGCCTCCTGAACATGCTGCTGTAGAAAACAATCATCCAATAAATCCATAAAAACCTTGCTAGTGTATGAGTGACCAACCCAGAAATTCCAGTCAATCTCTGGGAAATTAAAATCTCCCATTATAAGATACACTGATTTACTGGCCCACTATATTTCTCTACACAATTGCTCAGTATATTTCTCAGATTCATTAGTCCTATAACACACACCTACTCATTTTTCCTTTCCCAGTGCTTATGTCACACCAAGCAGATTCAACATTGCATTGGCCACCAACATCAGTTGGATGCACTTCCTTAGATTTTGTGTTTCTTAACTAACAGCATAACCCCTCCTCCCTTTCTGTCCTGTCTATCCTTTCTGTACACATTGTACTCCCCAAATTCGAGTTCTGCACTGCTTATGTCTGTGTGACACCATGTCTCTGATATCCCAGCAATATCTGCCTTCGATGTCTTGACTAGTAGTTCAAGCTCATCAAATTTACTAACTATACTCCTAGCATTGGTGTACATGCAAGTATACATGCACCTGTTTCTACTAAGGCGCTCCGTAGCCGGGTGGGCAGGAGCAGCAGAGCGTAGCACACGCTTCTTGATTAGACCAGGGTCCGAGCCCGTGACCACCAAATACGGAGGATGCGGAAAGGTCAGGGAATGACCACCGCATATCCCTGGAGCGATATGGCCTTAGTTGCTAATGCTCCTAAAAACCAAATAACAAACAACAAACAAACCTGTTTCTACTCTTAGTTACCCTAACGCAGCCCATGTGTTTACTTGTTTCACTATGACTACCAGCAGTCCTGGAAATTCCCATTTCCTTGCTTTCCATTCTGCTGATGAATTGCATTTCAATAGAAGTAGTGCAAGACTAGGCACCAGACAAGCACAGACAAGGCTGAGAAAAATTCTACCGCTTGAGCCTTACACAATCTCTCCAGGGCCAAATTGATCGGCAAGGCTCTCATCATATACTCCCTCCTATCGTGTCTGGGCAGAATTGCAGACACCTTCAAATTCAACTGTAATTCACGGCTTTTTTCAACAGTGACTTGTACTTGTTAAGTAATTCTGCTGGTCTCCTACTCTTATATCATTAGTGCTAACATGTACGACAATATCACTCTTTGTGCCCTTAAAAGATGATATCTGCTCTACAACGTCATCAACCTTTGCCCCCGGCAGACATACCCTGGTCTTGTTTCATCTATCCTTTTTGCACAATACGTTCCCCGTTTCCCTGACAATAGTCACTTACAACAACTAGTTCCTTTGGGACCAGCGCATTCTGCATTGGGGTTTGCCGCTGTGTTGCGTTATGTTCAAGTGCAAGCTTTGGCATTGACTGAGAGCTTGATGGGCCCCTCAATTTAAATCCTTCAAGGGCATCCATCCTGTCCTTCAAGCTCTCATATAAACCCATAACAATGTTGATTGGCGCCTGATTTCCTCACATTCCTTACATCGCGAACACACGAAGACATTCCACTTGGCAATATCATGGCCTGTTCCTGATTGCTCGACCAACATCAAAAAGCAATGCATTTCAATAGATTGTGATTCAGAGGACAACTGCTCCCCTCAGTTCTCCCCTGAGCCACAGCACTTCCATTAGTTTGAGCCTTTTGCTTTGCTGCTCTGGTCGGAGTCATGATTTCTATTCAAGTTCAATAAAATTCCAATACAAAATATAATTCTAAACTTATATCCCAATGCAGTTATAGCACTATATATATATATATTTCCGTATCGAATGTTATCTTTGAGTTACGTTATATGACTTTCTTATCCGATGTTACGTTTGTAAAAACTAAGTGGCTATATTTATTTAGTTAAAGTACAATTCAATTGACAATGAAATTTAATACATTGGTATACATGCAAGTAGACATGCACCTATTCTTATTCTTAGTTACCCTAACACATCCCATATACCCACCTGTTTCACGATGACTGCCACCAGTCCCTGAAACCCCCATCACCCCTCGCTCCAGGCCACTGCTTATTCTAATAGAAGTAGTGCAAGAATCACCTTCACCTCTGCCTGCAGCTACTTTTAACCTTTTAGTCTGTGAATCTCCCCAAGCTAGCAGTTTTCCGACCCACCTAACACTGCCTCGATAGCATCAACAAATATTCTTGCACCCTTTCTATTTAAGTGTATCCCATTCCTGTAGAAGCAGTCTCTCCTATTAACAAGCACAGACCACGCTGAAAAAAATTCTACCCATTTAGCCTTGCACATTCCCTCCAGGGCCAAAGTTTTTGACAAGGCTCTCATCATGTACTCCCTCCTATCGTGTCTGGGCAGAATTGCAGACACTTTCAAATTTAATCCTAACTCACGACTTTTTTTTGCAACATTGACCTGTACTTGTTAAGTAAATCTGCAGATCTCCTACTCTTAATGTCATTAGTGCCAATGTGTAGAACAATATCACCCTTTGTGTCCTTAAAAGGTGATATATGCTTCACAATGTCATCAACTTTTGCCCCTGGCAGACATACCCTGGTCTTATTCCATCTATCCTTTTTACACAATATATTTCCTGTCTCCTTGACAATAGAGTCGCCAACAATAACTAGTTCTTTTGGGACCAGCGTATTCTTCCTTGGAGATTGCTGCTGTGTTGCCTGATGCACAGGAGCGATCTCTGGTGTTGAGTTGGGCAGCTGAGAGCTTGACGGGCCCCTCATATTAATTTCTTCGAAGGCATCTGTCCTACACATCAAGGTGCCTCCGTAGCCAGGTGGGTAGGTGCAGCAGTGCATAGCACATGCTTCTTGATTAGACCGGGGTTCGAGCCTGTGATCACCAAATACGGAGGATGCGGAAAGTTCAGGGAATGACCACCGGATATCTACGGAGCAATATGGCCTTTGTTGCTAATGCTCCTAAAAACCAAATAACAACAACCTACACCTCAAGCTCTCAAAGATGCCCATTAGAATGCTGAGTTGAGGCCTAATTTCTAGACACTCTGCACCTGGCACACACAAAGACATCCTCCTTGGCTAGATCATGTTCTGTTCCAGAGAGTTCGGCAAACACTGCACAGGTTGCACATTTTTTTAGGCTGTGATGCGTTGGAGAATCGCCCCCCCCCTCGGTTCTCCCCCGAGTCACAGCACTCCTGCTACTTTGTGCCCGTTGCTTTGCTGCGCTAGTCTGGGGCATGATATTTTAAATTTATTTAATTAAATTTAATTAATTAATTATCAGAACTACACTATCTAATAGAATCCTAAATGCAGTGATGCATATTATGCTATGTAATTTTGTTATCTATCCAGTTATATTAAATGATGGGATCTATCCAGTTATATTAAAGGATGGGATCTATCCAGTTATATTGAAGGATGCATCGAAGGAAGTAAGCAAACCCTTAGCCATAATTATGAGAGCTTCCTTGAACTCAGTGGAAGTCCCCATGAACTGGAGGTGTGCAAATGTATCCCCAATTAGCATTAGCATTAGCATTAGTAGAGGCATTTAATGCAAGAAAGCAAGCTTATGCAGCATCAGCCAAAAAAAAAAAAAAAAAAAAACCACTTCCACTTCACCCCTCTGTTCGTTCAAAATACCTGTCCAGCTGAGCCTTAAACTTATTTAGGCTATCAACCTCCACCACAAGGGATGGAAGTCTGTTCCACCAACCAACCACCCGCTGGCTAAAGGCAAATTTCCGCACGTCTATCCTACATCTGTCTTTCCTCAATTTGAATTTATGCCCTCTCAGGTGATTTTTCTGAGCTAGAGGAAGAATCCCATCAGCATTGAGCATGCTTAAACCATTCAAGGCTTTATACACCTCTATCAGATCACCTCGCTGGTGCCTAGTCTCCAGACACTGTAATTTGCAAAACTTAAGCCTTTCTTCGTAAGAGCACCCCTTTGTTCCATTCACTAATCTTGTTGCCCTTCTCTGTACTCGTTCCAGCAGCTCTACATCCTTCTTGAAATGAGGCCTCCAGACCTGTATACAGTACTCTAGGTGTGGCCTGACCATCGCCTTATACAATGGAATAATCACCTCCTTATCCCTGCTGGAAAAATTCCTGTATATCATTGACAATACTCCATGAGCTACTCTTGCAGCCCGTCTGCACTGCTCAGAGAACTTCATATCTGCCTGCACAACCACCCCCAAGTCCCTTTCATTCTCTACCACTGTCAGTGTTGTACCACAGAGTTGATACGTTGCTCTGGGGTTGCTGTTTCCCATGTGTAGTACTTTACATTTGTCAATGTTAAACTTCATTTGCCACCTCTCAGCCCATCTGCTCAACCTTTCCAGATCTTGTTGCAGCAGCATAGTGTCAGTAGTGTCCTTAACAACCCTGCCAACCTTTGTATCGTCTGCTAACTTGGACATTAAGCCCGATATACCATCATCAATATCATTTATAAATACAGAAAACAATAATGGACCCAACACTGAGCCCTGAGGGACTCCACTAATAACATCAGTCCACGATGAGCAGTGTCCATTGATTACCACTCTCTGTCTTCTCCCCCTCAACCACCCCTTTATCCATAGCAGCAATTTGCCTCCAATGTCACACTGCTCCAATTTGTGTAGCAGTCTTCCATGTGCAACAGTATCAAAAGCCTTTCTAAGGTCCAAGTATATAATATCAAAGTTATTCCCTGCATCCAGTTCTTTTGTGACTGCATCATAGTATCCAATCAGGTTGGTCAGGCAAGACTTCCCCTTAACAAAACCATGCTGTGTCTGAGCTATAACTGAAGTCTTGTCTACATGATCCTGCAGTGCTTCTTTAACCAGTGCCTCCATTAATTTTCCTGGAACAGAAGTTAAGCCTACAGGTCTATAATTACTTGTGTCAGCCTTTGATCCTCCTTTGTGAATTGGGGTCACATTTGCACATTTCCAGTCTATGGGTACCTCCCCTGAGTCCAAGGAAGCTCTCATAATTATGGCTAAGGGTTTGCTTACTTCCTTTGCTGCCTCCTTTAATATAACTGGATAGATCCCATCCACCCCGGGTGCCTTTCTTGTGTTTATCTTCAACAGTTTCTCCTCCACTTTACTCCCAGTTATTTCAAGATTCTGTAGCTTACTGCTAGAGTTGAATACACCTCTGGCATTCCCCTCGCTGAATAACTCCTCATGTGTGAATGTCGATGCAAAATATTCATTTAGTTTGTTAGCTACCTGAGCAGGATCATCAACACTTGACCCATCAATATCAAGTGGACCAATCTGATTCATCCCCTTCCTTCTAGAGTTTACATAAGTAAAGAACTCTTTGCTGTTTTTCTTTGCATCCCTTGCCAAGGATTTCTCGTAATCTGCCTTCGCCTGCCTAACCTCCTTTGTAACTTGGTTGCATATCAACTTGTATCTATCATAGGCTTCTGTGTCATGTGTTAATTTGTATGTATCCCATGCATTTTTCTTCTCTGCCATATGCCTCATTAGTTCATCTGACATCCATTTTGGCCTAAACCTTGAACAATATTTCTTAGTTGGTATGTAAAGCCTAGTAGCTTCCAAGATAAGTTCTTTGAATGCTTCCCATTTTGAATTTGCTGTTGGTAACATCATCAGTTGGTCCCACTGTATAGAATTTAAATACTGTCTCAGTCCATCGTAGTCGCCTTTACGGAAGCAATAACCCTTCCCTTTACCCCTAATGGTAGTTACCTCTTTCAGTAAATCCCACTTCAGCACACTGTGATCACTGCCACCTAGTGGTTCAATTCACAAAGGAGGTTCAAGAAGTAACACAAACAATTATAGATATGTTAGCTTAACTTGTGTTATTAGCTTAACCCAAGAAAAATAATGGGTTACTGCTTAAAGAAGCATTGCAGGATCATCTAGACAAGACTGCAGTAATGGTGAAGACACGGCATAGATTTGTTAAAGGGAGGTCTTGTCTGACCAATTTGATTGAATACTATGATGTGATCACAAAGGAACTGGATGCAAAAAATAATTTTAATATCCTATACTTGGATTTCAGGAAAGCTTTTGATACTGTTGCACATGGAAGAACGCTGTACAAATTGGAGTGGTATGATATTAAGAGCAAGTTGCTACAATGGATAAAGGGATGATTGAGTGGGAGACAACAGAGAGTAGCAATCAATGGACACTGCTGTTTCGTTGACTAATGTTATTAGTGGAATTCCCCAGGGTGCAGTGCTGGGCCCATTGTTGGTTTGTGTAGTCATCAATCATATTAGCATTAGTAGGGGCATATGATGCAAGAAAGCAAGCTTACGCAGCATCAGCCAAAAGAAAAAAAAAAAGCCACTCCCATTTCACCATTTCGCTCGTTCAAAATACCTGTACAGCTCAACCCTAAATCCACTTAGGCTATCAACCCCCACAACAAGGGATGGAAATCCGTTCCACCAACCAACCAACCACCCACTGGTCAAAGAACTTTTGCACATCCATCCTACACCCCTCCTTCCCCAATTTGAACCCATGCCATTCCAGGCGATTATTCCGAGCAAGAGGAAGAATCCCACCAGCATTGAGCTCACTCAAACTATTCAAGGCTTCACACACCCCAACCCAGACCACCCCGCAGGCGTTTAGTCTCCAGACACTGCAATCCGCAAAACCTAAGCCCTTCTTCGCAAGAGCAATCACTAATCTTGTTGCCCCTCTCTGTACTCATCCCAAAAGCTTCACATTCCCCTCTCCCCTAAAATCAGGCCGCCAGACCTGCATACAGCACCCAAGGTGCTGTAATTGGATTCATCCCTTTCCTTCTAGAGTTTACATAGGTAAAGAACTCTTTTCTGTTTTTCTTTGCATCCCCTGCCAACGATCTCTCATAATCTGCCCTTGCCTGCCCAATCTCCTTTGTGGCTGGGTTACAGACCGGCCCACATCTATCACAGGCCTCCAAGCCACCCATTAATCTACATGTATCCCATGCATTCTTCTTCTCCGCCACATGTCTCACTAGTTCATCTGACATCCACCCAGGCCCATACCCCGAACAGTACCTCCCAGCTGGTATGTAAAGCACAGCAGCCTCCAAGACAAATTCTTTGAATGCTTCCCATTTTGAACCCGCCGCTGGTAACACCATCAGTTGGTCCCACTGTACAGATACTGTCCCAGACCACCGCAGTCGCCTCCGCGAAAGCAAAAACCCCTCCATTTACCCCCCGATCGCAGTTACCTCCTTGAGCAAATCCCACTTCAGCACACTGCGATCACTGCCACCTAGCAGTTTCCCCATCTGCAGATTCCCAATGCATGAAGAATCACTACTGATAATCAGATCAAGAGTATTACTCCCTCTAGTTGCCTCCGGAACATGCTGATGTAGAAAACAATCATCCAACAAATCCACAAAAGCCTTGCTAGTGTGTGAGTGACTAACCCACAAATTCCAGTCAATATATGGGAAATTAAAATCCCCCACTACAAGACTCTCCAATTCACTTGCCCACTCCACTCTCCTGTACACCTTCTCATTATACTCATCAGAGTCACCAGGCCTATAGCACACTCCTACTCCCGATTTTGATCTCCTAACGCCTATGCCACACCAAACCGACTGGACACTGCAGTGACATCAACCGACTTAACCCCTCCCCCCAGATTCCATGCTTCTCCCAACCAATAGAATAACCCCTCCTTCCCTCCCATCCCGTCTATCCTTCCTGCACACACTGCACTCCCTAAATTCCAGCTCCGCACTCCCTACGTCTATTGATTAAGTTATATTGTGCTTAATGTCCAAGTTTGCAGATGATGCTAAGGTTGGCAGGGTTGTTAACCACAGTAAAGACAGTATGTTACTGTAACTGGATCTTGATAAGTTGGGCAAATGGGCTGAGAGGTGGCGACTAAAGTTTAACATTGACAAATGCAAAGTACTGTATATGGGTAGCAGTAACCCAAAAGAAACGTACCAACTATATGGTACTACACTCAGGGAAGTGGAGAGTGAAAAAGACCTGGGAGCAGTGCAAATGTGCTGCCAGAGCAGATAATGGATTCTTGTCAATGATATACAGGAATTTGGCTAACAGGGACAAGGGGTGATTATCCCATTGTAAAAGGCAGTGGTCAGGCCACACCTTGATAAGATCAATAAATTTAATTATAGGAGAATATTATTTGCATCAACTGACATTATAAAATAACAATGGTCGCATCAATTTCCTTCCTGAAATAATTTCGACAGATTCTCATAGGAAATATGTTCAAAAACTCAGTGTAAGTCTGGAGGCCTCATTTTAGGAAGAATGGAGAGTTACTACTATGAGTACAAAGAAGGGCAATAAGATTGGTGAGGGGAATAAAGGGGTGCTCTTAGGAAGAAAGGATTAAGTTCTGTAAATTGCAGCACCTGGAGACTAGGCACATGCGAGGTGATTTGATTGAGGTGTATAAGTCTTGAAAATGGGTTGAGCAAGCTCAGTGCTGATGGGATTCTTCCTCTTGCTCAGATTAAGAACCTGAGGGGGCATACATTGAAATTGAGAAAAGGCAGTTGTACAATAGATGTCCTTTAGCCAGCGGGTAGTTGATTGGTGGAACCGACTTCCATCTCTTGTTGTGGAAGTTGATAGCTGAAATAAATTTTAAGCCTGAGCTGGACAGGCATTTGGAGTGAATGGATAGGTGAAATGGGAGGGTTTTTTTTTTTTTTTTTGCTGATGCTGCATAAGCTTGCTTTCTTCCATCATATGCCCAAAGTAATGCTACTGCTAATATGAGTGAATTAGTGGGTTAACAAAAAAAAAAAAAAAAAAGTCGTAATTATGTATTTGATAAAATGTTGATGTGAAAGCAATTGGTTATTTTCTGCTGCTGTTGTTGGTTTTACAGAACATCAACACCTTGGGATGTATTGCACCAATATATTTATGTTTCTTGTACAGAAATATATATATTTTTCTGTACAAATATGTGTCCCTTAGCTGATTTGCATGTTATGTGGGAGCTGAGAAAACTCAGAATAACTTAAGGGAAAAACTGTTACTCCCTCTGTGTATGATTTGTTAACTGTAGTGCTGACTGGCGAGGTCTTAAAGAATTGTTACATTCTGGCAGAATTCAAACCCGGCCTCTTTAGACAGGTGGCAAAACCACTATACAGTCAGTCCTCGTATAACACATGTTTACACTATGCGAATTCGATCATACACGATTTATAAATAGGGGAACGATATCATATATAACACGAACCGAATTCGCTTATGCATGATTCGCCTTTGCATTTGCAAGAAATGGCAGTCGAACGCGGAATCACCCCAACTGAACGCAACACGATAGGAATGAAAAGAAGATTCTGAAAATGTATTTTACGTTTTTTATATCAGTGAAGGGGAAACGCATTTCACCCTAATAAAGTAAAAACCCACACAATTCCAGCTATCGGTATTATCGCAAATGCCATTAGATCGAGTTTACTACCAGTTTATAACAGATTCCACTAGCAGAAACGCAACTGGAAATTGTTTTTATTGTATTATGGTAGTAACCCCCAGATATGTGCTTTAGTAAAATGTGAGGTGTTAATAGTGTATCTCCGCCTGTTGTTTATTCAGTTGCTACAAGCGTGCAACTTTGTTTATGTGTATCAAGCGTGCCTCCTCATTTTGTAATTGTGCTTTATTACCTAAAAATGAGTGAAATACTAAAAATGTGTGAGAAGGAAGTGTCCTGGTAAAGACACTACAGATTCAGAGAGAAAAAGAAAAGCAATATCGATAAACAGAGGCAGAATTCTTACCCGTGAAAAGAAAAAATTCTTACCCGGGAAAATTTGTAGTGACCTCATACTATGGTTTATGGCCAAAATCACACCGGCCTTTGGCCCACCGGGGTTTCCCCGGTAAGGCTTATGGACAGTCCGCCACTGTCGATAGTGAAAAAATATGAAATTGTGAAACACTGAGCGAAATGAAAGACCTTGTGATATTGCACGTGCTACAGGCCTAAATGAGGCAACGCTGAGAATTAGAAAGAATGCAGAGAAAATAAAAACTTTCATAGCAGGAACAACTCAAAGTGCAATTAAAATCCATTAGATCAAGACACAAAGAGTTGGAAGGGATGGAACAGCTGTCATCTGTTTGGATAGAAAATCAAACAAAAAACAAGTTTGCTTATGATAGAAGCAAAAGCATTAGCAATATTTTAATACGTAATAGTTGTAATAAAATATTTACGTATTTTATTACGATTATTTATTGTTTTTGGTAATGTTTTAGTTACAAATGTGTGTTCAATCTTGGGTGGTCGGCACCTAACCCTACTTTTTCCATGGGGCCTGTTGTTTATATTGCACGATTTTGCATTGCATGAGGGTTTCTAGGAACACAACTATTGTGTTATACGAGGATTGACTGTACTTGTATTCTATTTTTTTATTCTTTTCTTTATTATAATATGGATTTATAGTATTTATTTATTATGTAGTGAAATCAAAATACAGATTTTACCACATGTAGGAGAATATTATTTGCATCAACTGACATTGTAATATAACAATGGTCGGCATCAATTTCCTTCCTGAAATAATTTCGACAGATTCTTGTAGGAAATATGTTCAAAAACAGATATATGCTTGAAAAATTCTCATCACATTCAGTTTGCAAATATCATAAGTTAATGACTGTAAACCAAGATCTATAGTTGGTTTAATCATCTTTTCCATTTATTTTATCTATTCATTTATTTTTATTATTTTCTAGAGCATTCAGGAGCTTTCTACAACATTAAACTAGAATGTTCCTGAACATTCTAGACTATTGTTACATGCTTATGAAGGGGTCAAGATGTTCCTGGAAGGTTCTAGAACTTTTGGCAGAGTTCTCTAGAAACATTACGAGCCTTCTAAAACTTCTCTACTGATATATACATGGTGGCTTCCGCACCAAGCAAGCATTTTTGTATTTAAAAAAGTATGTGTTTCAGAGACCGAGCAGTGAAAAAAGTGAAAGTGTTATAGTGAATTAGTGTTTGTAAACAAGTGAATGGATGGGTTTTAATTTCAGAAAAGGAAATCACGATGCCTTAAGATACTACATGACCTCTATTAACTGGGTAGATGTTGCACAGAGAATGAATACAATTAAACTGTGGTTTTAAAACATTAATCACAGATGCCTTGAATGCGTATTTACCATTAAAAAAAATACTCCATGAGGAGGGTTCCAAGTTGGATGAATAGTGAAGTTGCCACATTACTTGAGCAGAAAAAGGTGGCATGGAAAGGTTACAGAGCAATAAAAAGTACTGAAGCCTATAACAGCTACAAGATGATCTGTAATAGAGCCACAGAAAAGGTTCGACAGGCAAAGGCAGTTTATGAGAAATCACTAGTAAACAGAGCAAAGAGTGGGGATAAGGAATTCTTCACATATTAATGCCAAGAAGAGCAGGACAAACCAGATTGGACCTTTATGTAAGGGAAAGGGGGTAGTATTAAATACACCAGCTGCCGTTGCAGATGAACTCAACAGTTATTTTGCATCGATATTTACAAATGAAAAACCTTTTGTGGCAATGGAAAATTATTGGAGTGAAGTTGAAAAATATGTAATTAATGATATTGAAATTTCACAAGATTATTTAATAAAAAAACTTTCAAGTCTACAGGCCAGTAAGGCTCCTGGAGTTGATGGAATATACCCTATAATCTTAAGGGAGGCGGCAAGTGAGTGCATTGAACCATTGAGGCTAATTATGTGAGCATCACTAGACTCTGGGGAGATTCCGTTGGATTGGAAAAGTGCCAATGTATCTCCCATACATAAGGGTGGCTCTAAGAGTGAAATGGGAAATTATCAATCTGTCAGTCTGATTCAGTGGTAGGGAAAATCATGGAGGCAACGATCAAGGGTGGAATTCAGGATCATTTGAATAGAATTGAAATTCTCAAGGATAGTCAGCATGGTTTTGTAAAGGAAAATCATGTTTAACAAATCTGGTTCACTATTTTGAAAGGGTCACTCATGAGCTGGATTTAGGGAATAATTTCGACATTGTTTATTTAGATTTCAGCAAAGCTTTTGACTCAGTCCCACATGAGCGGTTGCTTTATAAGCTAGAACAGGTTGGAATCACTGGAAAAATCCTTAGATGGATAGCAGGATGGCTTCAGGGCAGGAGGCAGAGGATTGTGATAAATGGCTATACCTCAGATTGGGTTGATGTAAGAAGTGGGGTTCCCCAAGGATCAGTATTAGGACCACCGTTGTTTTTAATTTTCATAAACGACATCAATGAAGGGATAGAGGGCATGGTGTCTAAATTTGCAGATGATATTAAAATTGCTAGAGTAGTTAATGATCAAGCTGAGCTTCTTCAGAGAGACCTAGATAGACTTCAGGAATGGTCAGAAAAATGGCAGCTATGCTTTAATCCAACAAAGTGTAAGGGATTACACCTGGGAAACAGCAATCCCAAAATAACTTATTCACTTGGTGGAGTTCAACTGAACCCAGTATTGGAGGAAAGGGACTTGGGTGTTACGATATGGTCAGACATGAAATTCTCTGAGCATTGTAAACAGGTTGCAAGGAAGGCCCATGACGTCCTATCGATGATCTGTTGAACTTTTGCAAGTAGAGATTTTGTTAGACCACACTTGGAATACTGTGTGGTCCAATTGTGGTCTAACAATAGCCTTATACCACACTTGGACCACGCAGTATTCCAAGTGTGGTCTAACAAAAGCCCACACTGGAATACCGTGTTCAAGTATGGAGACCGCACCTAAAGAAAGACATCGAGCTTCTTGAAAGGGTGCAAAGACGGGTAACTCGCCTGGTGAGATCTGCAAAAGGCCATCCTTATGAAGAAAGACTTTGAATATGTGGGTTGCAGAGTTTGAAAATTAGACACCTTAGAGGAGATTTGATTGAAGTGTTTAAGGCTCTGAGAGGCATCAGTGAAATGAATGAGGATGAAATTTTCAAGATTATAAATGATGCTAGAACTATGGGACATAAATTCAGGTTACAGGGGGAAATGTTTAGATTGGACTGCAGGAAGTTTTATTTTAGCCAGCGAGTTATAAATTACTGGAATAAGTTGCCTACGTGGGTGGTAGAGGCTGACAATTTGGGGAAATTCAAAGGTCATCTGGATAGTATCTTCGGGTGAGGGAAGCGCATAGGATGATAGGTTGAATTTCCTTTTCTTTTATTAATTATTATTATTATTTATTTATTTTTTTATTTTTTTATCATTGTTTTATTCGGGTTTTTTTTTTGGCTGGTGCAGCATAAGCCATAGGCTTTCTTGCACCATGTGGCCATTACTAATACTAATACTAAGTGTTGTGTGCGTTAGTGCAAAATGTGAACTGTGCTTAAATTAGAAATAAAAATCACAATTTCTTAATTGTGTTCTTAAATGTGTGTGCGTACCTCAACTGTATATACCATATATGTTACCTTATTTCGCATTTTTTTACTCTAGGCTTGTACATTTTGTATATAGCATACATTTAATAAATTATGACTACATTTAGTATGATGTCTCTATGCGATGTACATATTTTTTTTTTTTTTTTTTTTTTTAGGTTCTACTTATTTCTAGTTTTGACAAAACTTTTAATACTATTTTAATACTATGTGCTGCTCTTCTATAACTTTATATTTGTATCTCACTGGCATGCATTATTCAATTTTGGTTTTTGTTTTGTCCTGTACACATTTGTGTTGCCACCTTTTCCTCATTTTTACTGTTTTAAAATCTCTTTACCTTTACTTGGATTAGACTGATAATTTGTTTCTAGAATTTCTGTTGCCGATTCCAGTTTTTCTTTTCTCTTCTTCATAGTGTCAACTGTAAAGTTCACTACATTTAAAAAAAAAACCCTTTTAATCCTTGTAAATTTTTTTATTTTGTTCACAAAATTTTATTTTCATTTATTTCGGTAACAAAAAATTTTTCTCATTTTTATTTCCATTTATGCTTTTTACTCTTTGCAATCCTGGCTATTGACACCAGATGAGCAGCCAGTTTTTTAAGTTGTGACAACATCCTTATTTTGTCAGTTTTGTAATTATTTTATCAAATTTGTAATTATTTATATGGGAGCACCAGTGCTCCCACTTATTATACATTTTTTTTTTTTTTTGTTATCTTCTATCACTCTCTGTCACTCATTTTTAAAATTTTATTTTATATATATATATATATAAGTAACGTATGTAAGGTAGAATGGAAACACGTAGAGAATAGCATCTGATGTTTGCCAATATTTCTTTATTACTTTATTTATCCAGCTCTTTTGTTCTTTTTCACTTCACAGTCTACTAATTTTAGTGTTTATGTACCTGTTTTTTCATTTAATAAAAATTCAAGTCTATATTTGTGTCTGTTGTGTCAACTGCCAAAATACATGCCATATGCCGACCGGGCTAGCCAGGTGAGAAAAATGCCTGCCTGGCAATCCAAGGGTCGCGGGTTCGAATCTCACCTCGGGCTTGGATCAGAGTAAAATGCAAAAACTTTGGGAGGTGCATTATGGCCACAGAAGCCGATGCACTAACAAACAAACAAACAAAAAAAGAAAAAACATGCCATATATATATATATATATATATATATATATAAAGTTATTTCTTCTCGTTCTTTCTGCCCTTATGTTGGTTCATTTTTATTTTATTTTGGCTTTCTATTAATCTTAATCCAAAATTTATACTTTTAGCTTGTTTAATCTTAATCTAAAATTTATACTTTTAGCTTGTTTAATCTTAATCTAAAATTTATACTTTTAACTTGTTTTTACCCTTATTGGCATGAATTTTACATCAGAAATAAAGAGACATGATGTTGCTGTTATTTCTTGCAATTCCAGCAGTTGACACTTAATGAAGATGTAGGGGTTGCAAGTTGTACAGGAACATCCTTTCTTGATTAAATTTATGTTTTATGTGTATTATATATATATATTTTTCTACCTATCCTTTCTTCTCTCTTCCCCCTTTTCCTTTTTATCTCCTTCCTTCTTTGTTTCTTTCCTTTTATTTGGCTATTTTCCCCTCTCCTTTCTCCCCCCTTTATTATTTCTTTATTTTATTCTCCATTCATTATTGAGGTTTAGTATTGGGTGCCTTGGGCTGCATTTGATTACTTTCTTACTTCCTTTCTTTCTCTCTTTCACTCATTTTCATTTATTTATATATATATATATATATATATATATATATATATTATATGGTTTATTTTAAATGAATGGAAAAAACTTATGAGTGAAAACACTGATAAGGAGAGTTTGGCATGCTTTTAAATTAATGAATTACTAGGGGGCTTCGCCTGCTTCTCACTTTGCTCCCCAACCCCCGCACACACTTTTCTATGTGAAATGTAGAAAAGAGCAGGACTAAAATATTTACGAACTATACAAATATTTAAATACAAAATACTAAACTATTTACAAATATACAAACTGTATTAGGTCCCTTCATCAGCTGACATTACAATGGCACATCAAATGATGCCAGTCGTGGTCATGTATTAGACAATGAAGCACGTGCACAAAGTTGGAGAACGTTATGGAGGCAGTTGTCTTTCAGTGGAAGACAACAATGTAATTATTTTCCTGTGCATTTGCAGTTACGTAATTGCCCCGCCCTCTTCTCCCATTGACGCAAATAAATATCACTAGGAGGAAAACTTTTTTAATGTATAGAGAGATTAACTCCTTAGTTGGGGTGGCTTGCTCTCCTTAAAATGTATCAAATCCAGTTAAATTTAAATATCAGAGTTAAGATATTTTACTTGTGCAAGCATTATTTGTGTTTATCTGATAAATTAGGTGAAATTGTTGTGGCTTGGCCTTGGAAATTATTCAAAAATGGGAGTCAAAGTAGGAGCAAATTCTGCCACCATCGTTCAGTGTTAATAGCTTTGATATAAACACAATTTAATAATATTAAAAGTGCTTCTATTAAGTTTATATTCTATAAATTTACAATATGAATGTGATTTTATAACTTAATTGTATAATAAATTTAATTTTATAGTGTAGTACTTACTATTGTCACATAACTTGGGAGCAGCATAGCATTATTATTGTACTTACATATCTCCTACTTTTATGTGGAATTTTTAATTTGAAATTATGATGAAGTATTAAAATGATGCCACAGACTAGAGCAGCAAATAAGATTTCAAAGTAGTGAGAATGTTTTGGCTCAGTGGAGAACTTCTGGGGGCAGTTCTCTTACAGATCAGGGTTTTATAATGTGCACTACTTGCTGCATATTTGTAAAACCATATCTAGTGAGATGTGTTTTCATTGAAAAGAGTGTTAGGAGATTAATTGCAAATTTAGTGTTCTGATTGGCGAATATAAGAACTTGAAGAACAGGCTTGATACCCTTGAAGAAATTGAAATGAGGGATCAATCAGGCACTCAGCTGCTCAGAGTTGTGTTGGGTAACTGAGCTGTCATGCATCAGGTAATACAGCGGCACCCCCCTCCCCCCCAAGGTAGAAAGCAATATTCCTATAGGCAATAGCTATTATCGATGACTCTATTATCGGGAAAATGGGAAATATGTTGTGCAACAAGGATGAAAAGAATTAGGGATGTGTGACAGTGGCAAGCATTAATGAGGTTGTAGAACAGTTATCTCTTTAGATCGCAAAAGGTGATATTTGTTTGCATGTTGGTACTAACGATCTTAAGAATAGGCTATCTGAGGATATACCCAAACAAGTACAGGGAAACATAGAAAAAATTGAAAGTTATAATAAATTTGAAAGTGTCTACAGTTCTTCCGGGACATGGTGTGGGTGGTGGGGGAGTACATGACAAGAGCCTTGAATCATTTTGGCCCTAGAAAGACCATGCAAAGCTCCTGTGTTAGAATTTTTCTCAGCATTATCTGTGCTTGTTAGCAGGCAAGTTACTGCTATAGATAAAGGGGTGGCTGAGTGGCAGAAAGGCGCCTCCGTAGCCAGGTGGGAAGGAGCAGCAGTGCGTAGCACACGCTTCTTGATTAGACCGGGGTTCGAGCCCGTCACCACCAAATACGGAGGATGCGGAAAGGTTGAGGAATGACCACCGCACATTCCGGAGCAATATGGTCTTAGTTGCTAATGCTCCTAAAAACCAAACAACAAACAAACAAACGAGTTGCAGAAGACAGTGCATTCATTAACATGTTTGCTATCTGAACACTTATATGCTTAAAATGGTACTCAGAGCATTGTGCCACAATACACAAATGTGTTTAAAATGCACCATTGCAGTGTGCCATAATGCATATGAGCAGTCATTCTTAAAAACAGTCAACCAGCAAGTGCCGTAAACATAAAGGCACATGAAATTATCAATTGCTCAGTATTGGCACATTGATTGAATGCTTTGCAGTAATGCTTGGCATTTGTATATAGACTTGGCACACAGTTTTATTTGTTTTTTGGTTGTGTTGATGTTAGCTTATGTACATGAATAAACTTTTAATAAAGTTTTAAGATTTGTTCTGATTGACCACTCCGCACAAAAGTATTCATTTTTAGTAATGAATTACAAACTTTAATTTTCAACCATTATATACTAATTTTTTGGAATGCTAGGGATATTGGAATGTTAATTTTTTCCCCCCAACATTCTGAAAATTATGATACATTGAACAAGTTCTCTTACATTTAGGTGGCAGCAAAAGTGTTAATGGCACAGCTCTTATTGAACTAAGGTTATTAGTGGGTTCCTCGGGGTTCAATATTTATCACCTCTGATGTATTCTCAATAATTTTTAATGATGCTGATGAATGAATAACATACATCATATCTAATTTTGATGCTGACGCAAATTTTGGCAGTATGGTTAAAAACAGATATCAGCATAGGCTACTGCAACCTACAGAAATTAGACAGATAGGCTAAGAAGTGCAGCTGAGCTTTAACATTGATAAATGCAAGATACTGCATTTAAGTAGCAGTAATTCCAGACTACACTTAATCCTAAGTATAGTACTAACTGTGTGGTACTACATTTAGGGTGGTAGAAAATGAAAAAGACCTGGGAGTAATTTTGCAGTCAGATATGAAGTTTTCTGAGCAATGCAGACAGGCTGCAAGAGCAGGTCATAGGGTTTTGTCAATGATATACAGGAATTTTGCTAGCAGGGAAAAGGAGGTGATTATTCCTTTGTATTAGGCAATGGTCAGGCCATGCCTTGAGTTACTACATACAAGTCTGGAGGCCTCGTTTTACGAAGGATGGAGATTTGCTTGAGCATGTACGGAGAAGGGCAACAAGATTGATGAGGAGAATGAAGGGATCCTCTTACCAAGAGATGCTTAGGTCTGCAAATTTCAGTGGCTGGAGGCTAGGCACCTGCGAGGTGATCTGATTGAGGTGTATAAGGCCTTGAATGGGTTGAGCATGCTGAATTCTAATGGGATTCTTCCACTTGCTCAGATTACGAACCTAAGGGGGGGCATAAATTTAAATTGAAGTAAGTGAATTTTTTTTTTTTTTGGCTGATGCTACATAAGCTCATACTCTTGCTTTCTTGCATCACATGCCTCTATTACTATTACATTCTCCACTACTCTCGGTGTGTAATACCACATGGAAGGTAGTGAAGACCAAAAAAGACCTGGAGGTAATTGTGCAGTGAGACATGAAGTTCTCTGAACAGTGCAAACAGGCTGCTAGGACAGCTCACAGGGATTTGTTAATGATATATAATAATGTTGCCAGCAGAGACAAGGAAGTAATTATCCCCTTGTATAAGGCAATGGTTGGGCAGCATCTTGAGTATTGTGTGCAGGTCTGGAAAACACATTTTAGGAAGGATGTGGATCTGTTTGAACATGTGCAGAGAATAAAAACAAAGGCAGTCAGGAGCTTTAAATGGATTGAGCAAACTAAATAGTGATGGTATCCTTACTATTTCTTGGATAACACATGTATGTAAGGAGCATAAATTTAATTGAAAAAAAAAAAAAAAAATGTTGCAGGAGAATTCTGTGAAAATTATTTTTCAACCAGAGAGTGATTGTTTGAACAAACTTCCACCTAGTTTTGTGGAAGTGGGTAGTTTGGATAAATTATAGAGGGGATGGGCAAATGATATGGGTAGATTTTTTTTTTTTTTTTGTTGTTGTTGTTGATGCTGTATAAGTTTCCTCCCTTGCATTATTCATCATTATCAGTATTATCTACAAGTTAATTTGCAGGTCTGTGTTATTTGTTATTGGAAATGATAAAAATTTTTAGGCATGCTTGCACATTAAAAATATATGCAACTTCTCAGCAGTGTCACCTTCACAGTGCTTTTTACATACTGCTACCAGTTCCCTCCTAGCAGAACTGTGTTTTAGCAGTAATGAGTCCATTTATTAGTCTTACAATTAGACTAAATCTTTTATGTTACTTTGTGGCTATTCTGCAGATTCAACAACCCTTCTTTAAAATGGTAGGGTTAGCATTAGCATTAGTAGAGGCATTTGATGCAAGAAAGCAAGCTTATGCAGCATCAGCCAAAAAAAAAAAAAAACCGACTTCCACTTCACCCCTCTGTTCGTTCAAAATACCTGTCCAGCTGAGCCTTAAACTTATTTAGGCTATCAACCTCCACCACAAGGGATGGAAGTCTGTTCCACCAACCAACCACCCGCTGGCTAAAGGCAAATTTCCGCACGTCTATCCTACATCTGTCTTTCCTCAATTTGAATTTATGCCCTCTCAGGTGATTTTTCTGAGCTAGAGGAAGAATCCCATCAGAATTGAGAATGCTTAAACCATTCAAGGCTTTATACACCTCTATCAGATCACCTCGCTGGTGCCTAGTCTCCAGACACTGTAATTTACAAAACTTAAGCCTTTCTTCGTAAGAGCACCCCTTTGTTCCATTCACTAATCTTGTTGCCCTTCTCTGTACTCGTTCCAGCAGCTCTACATCCTTCTTGAAATGAGGCCTCCAGACCTGTATACAGTACTCTAGGTGTGGCCTGACCATTGCCTTATACAATGGAATAATCACCTCCTTATCCCTGCTGGAAAATTTTCTGTATATCATTGACAATACTCCATGAGCTACTCTTGCAGCCTGTCTGCACTGCTCAGAGAACTTCATATCTGCCTGCACAACCACCCCCAAGTCCCTTTCATTCTCTACCACTGTCAGTGTAGTACCACAGAGTTGATACGTTGCTCTGGGGTTGCTGTTTCCCATGTGTAGTACTTTACATTTGTCAATGTTAAACTTCATTTGCCACCTCTCAGCCCATCTGCTCAACCTTTCCAGATCTTGTTGCAGCAGCATAGTGTCAGTAGTGTCCTTGACAACCCTGCCAACCTTTGTATCGTCTGCAAACTTGGACATTAAGCTTGATATACCATCATCAATATCATTTATAAATACAGAAAACAATAATGGACCCAACACTGAGCCCTGAGGGACTCCACTAATAACATTAGTCCACGATGAGCAGTGTCCATTGATTACCACTCTCTGTCTTCTCCCCCTCAACCACCCCTTTATCCATAGCAGCAATTTGCCTCCAATGTCACACTGCTCCAATTTGTGTAGCAGTCTTCCATGTGCAACAGTATCAAAAGCCTTTCTAAGATCCAAGTATATAATATCAAAGTTATTCCCTGCATCCAGTACTTTTGTGACTGCATCATAGTATCCAATCAAGTTGGTCAGGCAAGACTTCCCCTTAACAAAACCATGCTGTGTATGAGCTATAACTGAAGTCTTGTCTAAATGATCCTGCAGTGCTTCTTTAACCAGTGCCTCCATTAATTTTCCTGGAACAGAAGTTAAGCTCACAGGTCTATAATTACTTGTGTCAGCCTTTGATCCTCCTTTGTGAATTGGGGTCACATTTGCACATTTCCAGTCTATGGGTACCTCCCCTGAGTCCAAGGAAGCTCTCATAATTATGGCTAAGGGTTTGCTTACTTCCTTTGCTGCCTCTTTTAATATAACTGGATAGATCCCATCCGCCCCGGCTGCCTTTCTTGTGTTTATCTTCAACAGTTTCTCCTCCACTTTACTCCCAGTTATTTCAAGATTCTGTAGCTTACTGCTAGAGTTGAATACACCTCTGGCATTCCCCTTGCTGAATAACTCCTCATGTGTGAATGTCGATGCAAAATATTCATTTAGTTTGTTAGCTACCTGAGCAGGATCATCAACAGTTGACCCATCAATATCAAGTGGACCAATCTGATTCATCCCCTTCCTTCTAGAGTTTACATAAGTAAAGAACTCTTTGCTGTTTTTCTTTGCATCCCTTGCCAAGGATTTCTCGTAATCTGCCTTCGCGTGCCTAACCTCCTTTGTAACTTGGTTGCATATCAACTTGTAACTATCATAGGCTTCTGTGTCATGTGTTAATTTGTAAGTATCCCATGCATTTTTCTTCTCTGCTATATGCCTCATTAGTTCATCTGACATCCAATTTGGCCTAAACCTTGAACAATATTTCTTAGTTGGTATGTAAAGCCTAGTAGCTTCCAAGATAAGTTCTTTGAATGCTTTCCATTTTGAATTTGCTGTTGGTAACATCATCAGTTGGTCCCACTGTATAGAATTTAAATACTGTCTCAGTCCATCGTAGTCGCCTTTACGGAAGCAATAACCCTTCCCTTTACCCCTAATGGTAGTTACCTCTTTGAGTAAATCCCACTTCAGCACACTGTGATCACTGCCACCTAGTGGTTCATTTATCTGCAGATTCTTAATGCATGAAGAATCACTGCTGATAATCAAATCAAGAGTATTACTCCCTCTAGTTGCCTCCCGAACATGCTGATGTAGAAAACAATCATCCAATAAATCCACAAAAGCCCTGCTAGTGTGTGAGTAACCAGCCCCCAAATTCCAGTCAATATCTGGGAAATTAAAATCTCCCATTATAAGACTCTCTGATTTACTGGTCCACTCTATTTCCCTGTACAGTTCCTTATTATACTCATCAGAGTCATTAGGCCTATAGCACACTCCTACTCTCAATTTTGATCTCCCAATGCTTATGTCACACCAAACTGACTCAACACTGCACTGTCCGGTGATGTCGACTGGCTTCACTTCCTTGGTTTTTATGTGTTTCTTAACTAATAGCATAACCCCTCCCCCCTTCCTATCCTGTCTATCCTTTCTGTAGACGTTGTACTCCCCAAATTGCAGTTCTGCATCCCTTATATCTCTGTGACACCACGTCTCTGATATCCCAACAATATCTGCCTTTGATGTTTTGAGCAATACCTCAAATTCATCAAATTTATTTACTAAACTCCTAGCATTGGTGTACACGCAAGTATACCTGCACCTGTTTCTATTCTTAGCTACCCTAACACAACCCATGTGTTTACTTGTACCGCAATGGCTCCCAGCAGTCTCTGAAATACCATGCATCTTGTTTTTCGGGCTTCTGCTCATTCTAATAGATGCAGTGCAAGAATCTCTTTCACCTCTGCCAGTGGCTACTGTCAATGTATTGGTCTTTGTCTCCCCCCCAAGCTAGCAGTTTTCCGGAGTATTGATGTCAAATTGACTAACATCATTATAGTTTGAGATAATGCTACATGGTTGTTTTCCATTAAGGTTATTAAAACCACTCTTATACCACATGAAAATTAATAATATAGTTTATTAGGCTGTTTGCCTACATTACTGTACATTAGGATGATGTTTCAAGTACTTACCAATCCATCAGGATTGTCAAGGACACTACTGACACTCTACAGAGTCTGCTGACGAGGCGACTAGAGACGGTCGTGTTCAAAGCCGCTAAGTGGATTTTTCTTATTTATTGATTTGAAATTATTGTTTTTCTAAAACTTTTGATTTAAATTTAGTAGTATAACATTATTTTTTGATTTTCTGATTAATTTGGTGTATTTATTCTTTATTCGGCCTTGTAATTGCAAAAAAGTATCGGTAAAGGTTTCCACGTGTTTCAACTCCGGTACTGTTCGTAATTTTCCCGCCTTTGTGATACGATAGTTATATACCGTACTAGATAGCGTTAGTTGAACTTCGTTAGCAGTTAAATTGTACGTTTAAATAAATACATATAACGACTTAGATTACAAACGTAATATAATTAATTATGTTTAACATAATTAATAACATAACATAATTAATTATAATTAATTAAAAATTAATAGAATCATGACTCAGACCAGAGCGGCAAAGCAAAAGGCTCAAGCTAATGGAAGTGCTGTGGCTCAGAGCAGAACTGAGGGGGGCAGTTGTCCTCTGACTCACAGCCTTATAAAATGCACTGTTTGCTTGATGTTTGCAGAGCAATCGGGTACGGGACATGATACGGCCAAGGGGGATGTCTTTGTGTGTGCGCGATGCAAGGAGTGTATCGATATCAAGCAACAACTCGGCATTCTTGTGGGCCTATATGAGAGCTTGAAGGACAGGGTGGATGCCCTCGAAGAAACTAAATTGAGGGGCCCATCAAGCTCTCAGCTGCCTACATCAACGCCAGAGCTTGCACTTGGGCATCGCGTGACACAGAGACAACCCCCAAGGCAGAATGCGCTGGTCCCGAAGGAACTAGTAGTTGTTGGTGACTCTATTGTCAGGGAAATGGGGAACATGCTTTGTAAAAAAGATAGGTGGAACAGGACCAGGGTATGTCTGCCAGGGGCAAAGGTTGATGACGTTGTAGAGCGAATATCATCTTTTAAGGGCACAAAAGGTAATATAGTTGTACACGTTGGCACTAATAATATTAAGAGTAGGAGACCGGCAGAATTACTTAACAAGTACAGGTCACTGTTGAACAAAAGCCGAGAATTAGGGTTGAATTTGAAAGTGTCTGCAATTCTGCCCAGACACGATAGGAGGGAGTATATGATGAGAGCCTTGTCGATCAATTCGGCCCTGGAATGATTGTGCAAGGCTCAAGGGGTAGAATTTTTTTCAGCCTGGACTGTACTTGTTAACAGGAGAGATTGCTTCTACAGGGATGGGATACACTTAAATAGAAAGGGTGCAAGAATATTTGCTGATGCTATCGAGGCAGTGTTAGGTGGGTCGGAAAACTGCTAGCTTGGGGGCAGACAAAGACCAATAGTTTGACAGTAGCCACTGGCAGAGGTGAAAGAGATTCTTGCACTGCTTCTATTAGAATGAGCAGAAGCCTGGAAAACAAGATGCATGGTATTTCAGAGACTGCTGGGAGCCATTGCGGTACAAGTAAACACATGGGTTGTGTTAGGGTAGCTAAGAATAGAAACAGGTGCAGGTATACTTGTGTGTACACCAATGCTAGGAGTTTAGTAAATAAATTTGATGAATTTGAGGTATTGCTCAAAACATCAAAGGCAGATATTGTTGGGATATCAGAGACGTGGTGTCACACAGATATAAGGGATGCAGAACTGCAATTTGGGGAGTACAACATCTACAGAAAGGATAGACAGGATAGGGAGGGGTTATGCTATTAGTTAAGAAACACATAAAAACCAAAGAAGTGAAGCCAGTCAACATCGCCGGACAGTGCAGTGTTGAGTCAGTTTGGTGTGACATAAGCATTGGGAGATCAAAATTGAGAGTAGGAGTGTGCTATAGGCCTAATGACTCTGATGAGTATAATAAGGAACTGTACAGGGAAATAGAGTGGGCCAGTAAATCAGAGTGTCTTATAATGGGAGATTTTAATTTCCCAGATATTGACTGGAATTTGGGGGCTGGTTACTCACACACTAGCAGGGCTTTTGTGGATTTATTGGATGATTGTTTTCTACATCAGCACGTTCGGGAGGCAACTAGAGGGAGTAATACTCTTGATTTGATTATCAGCAGTGATTCTTCATGCATTAAGAATCTGCAGATAAATGAACTACTAGGTGGCAGTGATCACAGTGTGCTGAAGTGGGATTTACTCAAAGAGGTAACTACCATTAGGGGTAAAGGGAAGGGTTATTGCTTCCGTAAAGGCGACTACGGTGGACTGAGACAGTATTTAAATTCTATACAGTGGGACCAACTGATGATGTTACCAACAGCAAATTCAAAATGGGAAGCATTCAAAGAACTTATCTTGGAAGCTACTAGGCTTTACATACCAACTAAGAAATATTATTCAAGGTTTAGGCCAAAATGGATGTCAGATGAACTAATGAGGCATATGGCAGAGAAGAAAAATGCATGGGATACTTACAAATTAACACATGACACAGAAGCCTATGATAGATACAAGTTGATATGCAACCAAGTTACAAAGGAGGTTAGGCAGGCAAAGGCAGATTACGAGAAATCCTTGGCAAGGGATGCAAAGAAAAACAGCAAAGAGTTCTTTACTTATGTTAACTCTAGAAGGAAGGGTATGAATCAGATTGGTCCACTTGATATTGATGGGTCAACTGTTGATGATCCTGCTCAGGTAGCTAACAAACTAAATGAATATTTTGCATCGACATTCACACATGAGGAGTTATTCAGCAAGGGGAATGCCAGAGGTGCATTCAACTCTAGCAGTAAGCTACAGAATCTTGAAATAACTGGGAGTACAGTGGAGGAGAAACTGTTGAAGATAAACACAAGAAAGGCACCCGGGGTGGATGGGATCTATCCAGTTATATTAAAGGAGGCAGCAAAGGAAGTAAGCAAACCCTTAGCCATAATTATGAGAGCTTCCTTGGACTCAGGGGAGGTACCCATAGACTGGAAATGTGCAAATGTGACCCCAATTCACAAAGGAGGATCAAAGGCTGACACAAGTAATTATAGACCTGTGAGCTTAACTTCTGTTCCAGGAAAATTAATGGAGGCACTGGTTAAAGAAGCACTGCAGGATCATTTACACAAGACTTCAGTTATAGCTCAGACACAGCATGGTTTTGTTAAGGGGAAGTCTTGCCTGACCAACTTGATTGGATATTATGATGCAGTCACAAAAGAACTGGATGCAGGGAATAACTTTGATATTATATACTTGGATCTTAGAAAGACTTTTGATACTGTTGTACATGGAAGACTGCTACACAAATTGGAGCAGTGTGACATTGGAGGCAAATTGCTGCTATGGATAAAGGGGTGGTTGAGGGGAAGAAGACAGAGAGTGGTAATCAATGGACACTGCTCATCGTGGACTAATGTTATTAGTGGAGTCCCTCAGGGCTCAGTGTTGGGTCCATTATTGTTTTCTGTATTTATAAATGATATTGATGATGGTATATCAAGCTTAATGTCCAAGTTTGCAGATGATACAAAGGTTGGCAGGGTTGTCAAGGACACTACTGACACTATGCTGCTGCAACAGGATCTGGAAAGGTTGAGCAGATGGGCTGAGAGGTGGCAAATGAAGTTTAACATTGACAAATGTAAAGTACTACTCATGGGAAACAGCAACCCCAGAGCAACGTATCAACTCTGTGGTACTACACTGACAGTGGTAGAGAATGAAAGGGACTTGGGGGTGGTTGTGCAGGCAGATATGAAGTTCTCTGAGCAGTGCGGACGGGCTGCAAGAGTAGCTCATGGAATATTGTCAATGATATACAGGAATTTTTCCAGCTGGGATAAGGAGGTGATTATTCCATTGTATAAGGCAATGGTCAGGCTACACCTAGAGTACTGTATACAGGTCTGGAGGCCTCATTTCAAGAAGGATGTAGAGCTGCTGGAACGAGTACAGAGAAGGGCAACAAGATTAGTGAATGGAACAAAGGGGTGCTCTTACGAAGAAAGGCTTAAGTTTTGCAAATTACAGTGTCTGGAGACTAGGCACCAGCGAGGTGATCTGATAGAGGTGTATAAAGCCTTGAATGGTTTAAGCATGCTCAATGCTGACGGGATTCTTCCTCTAGCTCAGAAAAATCACCTGAGAGGGCATAAATTCAAATTGAGGAAAGACAGATGTAGGATAGACGTGAGGAAATTTGCCTTTAGCCAGCGGGTGGTTGGTTGGTGGAACAGACTTCCATCCCTTGTGGTGGAGGTTGATAGCCTAAATAAGTTTAAGGCTCAGCTGGACAGGTATTTGGAACGAAGAGTGGGGTGAAGTGGAAATGGGTTTTTTTTTTTGGCTGATGCTGCATAAGCTTGCTTCTTGCATCAAATGCCTCTACTAATGCTAATGCTAATCATCAGAACAAGCTGTTGGAGGAACAGAAAATTGAAAGGGTTACAAATTTGAATGATTTAAATATTACAATTACCAATAATACAATTCCAGTTATCAATATTATATTTATAGTTATCAATATTATAATTACAATTTGCCAATTATGGTTCTAAAGTATTAAGTTTTGAATTGCCATTAAAATAGAAAACAGGAAATCTTCAGAACCTCAGAAAGCATGAGAAACAGCAAATTCAAATAGAAGAAGGAATGAACAACCAGGAAAAGAAATAGACTAGATACTTCTCCCTCCAGTCCACTTTAACCAGAAGCAAGGTGTGATGATGGGTATCAGGAGCTATCAAGGCTATCAGCAAGATCCCAAACCAGCCTGCACACCAACTCTGATGTGCAGAGTATGGGAGCAAAGGTCACCCCAGGCTTCCACTACACAAGTACCCTGGATCCAGGATAAAAACTTGGCACCAGAAGCATGGTCTGATGATAGCATTAGCATTAGCATTAGCAATTAGTAGAGGCATTTGATGCAAGAAAGCAAGCTTATGCAGCATCAGCCAAAAAAAAAAAAAAAAAAAAAAAAAAAGTAACATAAATAAATAAAAATAACCACTTCCACTTCACCCCTCTGTTCGTTCGAAATACCTGTCCAGCTGAGCCTTAAACTTATTTAGGCTATCAACTTCCACGACTAGGGATGGAAGTCTGTTCCACCCACCAACCACCCGCTGGCTAAAGGCAAATTTCCGCACATCTATCCTACATCTGTCTTTCCTCAATTTGAATTTATGCCCTCTCAGGTGATTTTTCTGAGCTAGAGGAAGAATCCCATCAGCATTGAGCATGCTCAAACTATTCAAGGCTTTGTACACCTCTATCAGATCACCCCCGCTGGTGCCTGGTTTCCAGACACTGTAATTTGCAAAACTTAAGCCTTTCTTGTAAGAGAACCCCTTTGTCCCATTCACCAATCTAGTTGCCCTTCTCTGTACTCGTTCCAGCAGCTCTACATCCTTCCTGAAATGAGGCCTCCAGGCCTGTATACAGTACTCTAGGTGTGGCCTGACCATTGCCTTATACAAGGGAATAATCACCTCCTTATCCCTGCTAGAAAAATTCCTATATATCATTGACAATACACCATGAGCTACTCTTGCAGCTCGTCTGCACTGCTCAGAGAACTTCATATCTGCCTGCACCACCACCCCCAGGTCCCTTTCATTCTCTACCACTGTCAGTGTAGTACCACAGAGTTGATACGTTGCTCTGGGGTTGCTGTTTCCCATATGTAGTACTTTACATTTGTCAATGTTAAACTTCATTTGCCACCTCGAAGCCCATCTGCTCAACCTTTCCAAATCCTGTTGCAGCAGCATAGTGTCAGTAGTGTCCTTGACAACCCTGCCAACCTTCGTATCGTCTGCAAACTTGGACATTAAGCCTGATATACCATCATCAATATCATTTATAAATACAGAAAACAATAAAGGCCCCAATACTGAACCCTGAGGGACTCCACTAATAACATTAGTCCACGATGAGCAGTGTCCATTGATTACCACTCTCTGTCTTCTCCCCCTCAACCACCCCTTTATCCATAGCAGCAACTTGCCTCCAATGCCACACTGCTCCAATTTGTGCAGCAGTCTTCCATGTGCAACAGTATCAAAAGCCTTTCTAAGGTCCAAGTATATAATATCAAAGTTATTCCCTGCATCCAGTTCTTTTGTGGCTGCATCATAGTATCCAATCAAATTGGTCAGGCAAGACTTCCCCTTAACAAAACCATGCTGTGTCCTAGCTATAACTGAAGTCTTGTCTAGATGATCCTGCAGTGCTTCTTTCACCAGTGCCTCCATTAATTTTCCGGGAACAGAAGTTAAACTCACAGGTCTATAATTACTTGTGTCAGCCTTTGATCCCCCTTTGTGAATTGGGGTCACATTTGCACATCTCCAGTCAATGGGTACCTCCCCTGAGTCCAAGGAAGCTCTCATAATTATGGCTAAGGGTTTGCTTACCTCCTTTGCTGCCTCCTTTAATATAACTGGATAGATCCCATCCACCCCAGGTGCCTTTCTTGTGTTTATCTTCAACAATTTCTCCTCCACTTTGCTCTCAGTTATTACAAGATTCTCTAGCTTACTGCTAGAGTTGAATACACCTCTGGCATTCCCCTCGCTGAATAACTCCTCATGTGTGAATGTCGATGCAAAATATTCATTTAGTTTGTTAGCTACCCGAGCAGGGTCATCAACAGTTGACCCATCGATCTCAAGTGGACCAATCTGATTCATCCCCTTCCTTCTAGAGTTTACATAAGTAAAGAACTCTTTGCTGTTTTTCTTCGCATCCCTTGCCAAGGATCTCTCGTAATCTGCCTTCGCCTGCCTAACCTCCTTTGTAACTTGGTTACAGAGTATAGGTTATAGGTATCGGTAAGATTCTGAACCAGTCTGCACACCAACCCTGATGTAAAGAGTATGGGAGCAAAGGTTACCCCAAGCTTTTAAGAACCCCGGATTCAGGATAAAAACTTGGCACTATTCTATTGGCATCAATCCCTCTCATATAAATTAACTGCTGGCAGCCTCTTGCCTGTATGCACATCAGGTTTCTGGAGTATCAGCAGGAGGAGTCTCTCAATAGGTAAGAATTTAATCTCTTTGTAATTTACATCAGAGTTTCCTGTTTTCTATTGTAACAGCAATTCAAAACTTAATACTTTAGAACCATAATTGGCAAATTGTAATTGTAATATTGATAATTGTAATTTTATTATTGGTAATTGTAATAATCTAAATCATTCAAATTTGTAACCCTATCTATTTTCTGTTCCCCCCAACAACTGTGGATATCGGAAAAGATACCCGAAACTTCACCCTAATGTATAGTAATGTATGCAAACAGTCTAATAAACTATATTATTAATTTTCATGTGGTATAACAGTGGTTTTAATATAATATCATTATATTACATAGTAGAAGAAATGGAAAAAAAGGAATGAAAAGAAAAATTTTCTCTGAAGGCCAAACATGGAATAACTTTTCTTGGAAATTTTTTTTCTGAGGAAGTCTGAAAACCTTTGGCAGTTTTAAAACACACAAACATATATTTAAGTGATTAGTTGGCTTCTGATTTTAAATATTGTCTTCATAAATATTTTAAACAAGAATATTTTTATCATTAGGTATATTTGGAATACTTGGAAAGCAGGATGCTTATGATGCGCAAAGTAAGTTTACAAGTAACTATGCATCAGAAGAGCTATTTGGAAGAAGAATGGGCATTTGTAAGGGTTACTTGCCCTCATATACCTGGTGGAGAGGCTTTAGCAGCAAAAAAGTTTTGGTATGTCACAATTTTTCACTTTGAAAATAGCAGCTTGCTGTTAATCTTTATATCAAAATCTTTAAATTGTAAAGTTTTCTGTTGTGTTGTTATTATTGTTATTGTGTTATTAGTAATCTCAGAACCCTACTGAGGTGAGTGAATAATCTTTTCCAGCAATAAACTGAATTCTGGTTTTCCAATAAATGTGTTCATGCAGTTAGCCAGAACTCGATATCATGTTCTCATTCCTTTCCTTCACCCATAGCCTCAGTCAAGTTGTGAACATTCCAGCTTTTTTTTTTTCTTCCTCTTTCCCATCCCCTTCCTTGAATTGCATCCCTTAATAAACTCTGCACTCTCAGTACAAATCCAATCCAGTTTTTCTTTCTTTTCCTTAAAACCTTTATCGTACGTCTATTTTCTCCAACTCTTGTCAGTATTTCCTCATTTCTAACTCTGTCTATCCGTTCACTTTTTCAAGCTTCTTCCATATCTCAGAAGCTCCATTTCTTCTGTTATTCACCATTAGTGCCAGTGTCTCAATCCCATAAAACTGATGCTCCATATAAAACGTTTTAACTGACCACTTCCTCAACTCCATTGTCTATTCTCCCTCCAATATAAAGAATATAGAATACATCATATCACAACTGTATACAAATATGTAGCTTCATTTTCTGTCTACAATGAACCTCACAACAGTTGTAGACAGCTTATTAATAAATCCAGCACAATTTTGAAAATACTAGGACACTTTCTTCTTGTTCCAGTAGTAGTCAAGCTTTCTGAACTTGTGTCAGATTTGTTCTATTGGTTGCAACTTCTGATTTCATATTTCCAGCTCTTTTTACATCGTTATGGTTCTATTGCATCCTCGTCTTAAGATAAAGCTGACTGACTTACTTTTCCTCCAACTCTTGCATCAGTGATCTTCATAAATCTCTTCTTACTCTGCCAAACACATTACATTAAATGCTTTCTCTTGATCTTCCAACATGGGCATTACAAAAATCTTGAATGAACAACATTGAAACTAAGAAGTGTCCGGGCATTTTGCCACTTGTTCTTAAAGCATATTTTTCAGAATTTTCTCCTGTTTCATGTCACCTGTTATACTCTCTACTCCATTTTCTTCAGCATAGAAATTTTCATATCTAGCCAATTTCTAAAAATAGGTGACAGATTCCCCCCTTTCTATTAGCATGTCATTGCAGTTACCTCAACTCTTTCCAAAGTAATGGAGAAATCCATCAGCCACTAGTTTTATTTCATGAAACTTTCCATTTAGTTAATGATCACCAATATGGATTCTGTTAGTGTGTAGTGATAGTGGTATGTTGTAGTTCAAACATCCTCTAACAGATGATGGTACAGTGATTTTCCAGTAGGCTGACAGGTTGCAAGTAACAACCAGTTTCATATGTAGCATTAATGTTCCATGTCACGATTTTGCAATGTAGCAACAAATGAATATCAAATTTTGATTTGAACCGGAAAATCTGCAACAGAAACATGAAATGTTAAAAACTATTTATGGTAATGAAATATTAAGTCATACCAGTGTGTTTGAATGGTATCAGCTATTCAAAGACAAATGTGAGGATATTTGTGATGACCCAAGAAGTGGGCATCCATCGACTAAAAATGAGGACAGTTACAAAAGTTTGGGAAGTTGTGGCAAGAAATTGTTATTTGAGCCTCAGAATGATGGCTGATGAGCTGGATATGAATAAGGAGATGATTTATCAAATTCTGCATGAAGATTAGGGGAAGAGAAGGTCTGTGCAAAATTTTTGCCACAGAGCCTCATGGATGAGCAGAAACAATGAAGAGTGTCATCATGTGAGACTTCATCCAGACTTATCAAGACAATCCTAATTTCCTTGACTATATTGTGATTGGAGATGAGTGTTGAATGTTTCAATACCACCTAGAGGTTGAAGTGCCAGAGCATACACTGGACTTCAAAATCATTACCAAGGTCCAAAAAGTTTTTTTACAGAAGTCCTGTGATCAAAATGTTGCTGATCAGATTTTTCAACAAATGGTCTGATTCACAAGGAATTGTACCTGAAGGGGTGGGGGGGAAGAGAGAGAGAGAGAGAGAGAGAGAGAGAGAGAGAGAGAGAGAGAGAGAGAGAGTCAGTGCTGCAGTCTATGTACAAGGGCTTCAAAGACTATTGAAGTGCATTCCCAGGTGAGGCCACAATTTCAAGAGAAAGGCAGATGGTTCTTGTTGCATAACAATGCCCCTGCCCATTCTGCACTTCTTGAGAAGACATTTCTGACAAAACATGGCATTGCACAGATCAACTGTCCACCCTATTCTCCTGATCTAGCACCAGTGAATTCTTCCTCTTTCCCCAGGTAAAAACTGCCTCAAAGAAAGAGATTCACGATGTTGAGGATACAAAGAAAAATATAACCGTCAAACCGAACATAATCTCTTTGTTGCCTTTGTTGACTCTTTTCAGAAGCTTTTAGAATGGTGTGTAGGTGCATTCCAATGGTGATTACTTAGAATAAAAATAAAGCCATTTTTGAGTTTCCTTCACCTTGTTCTTTTTATTGCGCCAGTCAGGAAACTTATTGCCATACGTCGTATGTTACTCATCTTTGAAAAAGTTCAGGAGAAATTCGTGTAATTGCTCTCTACATTTCTAAGGCTTTCAGTCATGTTTGGCATAAATCTCTTTGAAATGAGTTTGCATCTTATGGTCTGAGTTCCAATTTTTGCATTTGGGTAGCCAATTTTCTTTTTGACTACTCTTTGATAATTCTGTATCTCCTAACTACCCACCTATTTCCTGAATTCAACATGATTCTGTTCTTTCACCACTCTTTTCTTCCTCCTCCTGTCAAGACAAAGTCACCTATCATTACCAGGATAACTCTAACTTCTACCCTTTATTGGCATTAGGATATAACAAATATTGTTTTATTTACATACGAGTAACTGACCTCTTTCCTATGACTGGAAATCCTATTAATAGTTTTGCAGAGGGAAAGCACATTACATTTCAATTTCCAGCCCAGTTCAACAAAGCCTTCTCTGCAGAAACAGTTACGACCTCTCGATTATCCATTCCATCCCAAGTTCCTTAAATGCTACTCTTGTTATTTTCTCTCTCTCTCTCTCTCTCTTGTTAGGAGAGCGAGCATGGTTAACTTCACTCGTTCTAAAATGCAGTTTTATTTGTTGCAAAAAAGAGTGAGCTGCTTCTGTGCTCATATTTTATGACAGTGACATTTATAGACAAGGTTACCTATCATTACTGGGAATAACTCTTGACTTCTACCCCATTCTTCGCATAAGAATATCACAAATATTATTTCGTTTACATTTAAAAAAATTCGACTTTGGCTTTTAATCTCTGAGACTGAAAGATAAATTATAATTTCTTGTAAATGGCTCCTCACCTGGCACAAATCACAAATATGACATACTATGAGAATATTATTCCTGTAACTGGAGTGGCACCACCAAAACTTCTCTTAAACTGTTAGACAATCTGAAAGAAAGCATTCAGAATTCTCATTCTTTGTGGCATCCAGGTTATCAAGTGATTTATTTGCCAACTGTCTATCACACAGACATCCAGTTGCTGCTGGATCATTTTTTATCAACTTTTTCATAGGCATTGTTCTTCTGAATTAGTATCTGTAATCCCACTTCTTTTTTTTTTTTTTCTAAACCAGTCCAAACTCATGTCTCGTCTAGTCAACATCAATTCACAGTTTGATCCAAAACTCATGAAACTAACTCTTCTTTTTACTAGTGTACTTTGAAACAACCTTATATATATATATTTATTTCATTTTTTGCCTCTCTCTGCTTTTTATTAAATATTTATATTTCCTATTTACTTATTAGAAGGCTCTATGATGTACAGAGCCTTCTAATAAGTTCTAATAAGTAAATAGGAATAATATGCCGTTAACTGAATTGTTTGGATTTAATTCCCAAATATGCGAGATGCATTTTCTGGAATCCGTAGAGCTATATGAACAGGAGAAATGCACCTGTTTCCTGGCACCACAATAAATAAAGTTATAGAAGCACCTTAGCCTTGTTAATCCAAGGGTGTCCTGAATCAGCAAGCATTGGGACTCCTGCCTCTGCCTAGAATGTAACGGCAACACCTCTTTCTGATTCTTTTCATCCTCTGATTTTCAGGTTTCATATAAACTTAATCCTTTTCTATAATGTTATTGTTAATTATACTTTTCTTTTTTCTTTCCCCAAAAAAAACTCACAGTTTTATGTTGTGGAAGGAGCATAACAGAAACAAAAGAAAAGTATAATTAACTATTATCATTATAGAAAAGGGACCTGAAACTACTTGAACATACAGGAAGTGTCCCATCATTTGGATTGAGGTTGATGAGAAATAATGGATGGCACTGAAAAGTGCACAATTTAACAGTATTTATAGCCTTTATTCCAAACAATTGAGTGGTGTGACTTTTTTGACGTGCCCACTTCAGAGCATTGCGGAAGAGTTCATTCATAGTGAGACATAATTGAGCCACAGGATATGCCTTTGCATATGTTCAATGCAGAGAGAGAGAGAGAGAGAGAAAATTAAGCTTCCGAAAAAACAGCAAGATGAAATAATTTTAGGAAGGCTAAGGATTGGGCATACTCACCTCACTCACCTGTATCTATTAACTAATTACAGTGCTCCCCAATGTACATCATGTCAAGTACAACTAGCCATTCGCCATTTGTTAATGGACTGTCCCCACTGTTCAAAATATCCGCTTAAAAACCTTTAAATCAATAGCTAATACACAGTCATCAATAAATTTATTACAGATTCTGGGATATGATTCTAATGAAAAAGAACTATTTACTTTCCTAAATCATATAGGAATATATCATAAAATATAGTTATCACAATTAAGCTAATATTTCATATCACCATTAGAAAGACACAATATGGCCCTAGCAGCCTATGTGTTGCTAACTCAACAACAGTATCAAAACTCAACAGCTTTTGACACTGTTGCGCTTGGAAGACTATTGTACAAATTGGAGCAGAAGGTATTAAGGGTAAATTGCTACAATGGATAAAAGGATGGTTAAGTGGAGAAGACAGAGGGTGGTAATCAATGGGTGTTGCACTTCGTGGACTAATGTTATTAGTGGTGTCCCACAGGGTTCAATGTTAGGTCCACTGTTGTTTTGTATATTTATCAATGATATTGATGAAGGTATATCAGGCTTAATGTCGAAGTTTGCAGATGATACAAAGGTTGGCAGGGTTGTTAATGACAGTAAATAGGCAGTGTGCTACTGCAACAGGATCTAGATAATTTGGGCTAAGAAGTGGCAACTGAAGTTTAACTTTGACAAATGCAAAATACTGCATATGGGTAGAAGTAACCCCAGAGAAATGTACCAACTGTGTGGTACTGCACTTAAGGTAGTAGAAAATGAAAAAGACCTGGGAGTAATTGTGCAGTCAGATATGAAGTTTCTGAGCAATGCAGAGGCTGCCAGGGCAGGTCATGGGGTTTTGTCAATGAGTATATAGGAATTTTGCTAGCAGGGAGAAGGAGGTGATTGTCCCTCTGTATAAGGCAATGGTCAGGCCATGCCTTGAGTACTGCGTACAGGTCTGGAGGCCTCATTTTAGGAAGGATGTAGATTTACTTGAGCGTGTACAGAGAAGGGCAACAAGATTGGTGAGGGGAATGAAGGGATTCTCTTACCAAGAGAGGCTTAAGTTCTGCAAATTGCAGTGGCTGGAGACTAGGCACCTGCGCGGTGATCTGATTGAAGTGTATAAGGCCTTGAATGGGTTGAGCACGCTGAATTCTAATGGGATCCTTCCACTTGTTCAGATTACGAACCTAATGGGACATAAATTCAAATAAGAAAAGACAGATGTAGAATAGATGTGCAGAAATTTGCGTTTAGCCAGCGGGTGGTTAATTGCTGGAACAAACTTCCATCTGTCGTTGTGGAAGTTGATAGGTTGAATAAATTTAAGGAGGAACTGGGACAGGCATTTTGAGAGAATGGTGTGATTTTTTTTTTTTTTTTTTTTTTTTTGGCTGATGCTGCATAAGCTCATACCACTTGCTTTCTTGCATCACATGCCACTACTACAACAACAACTGCAATGTGCCATAATAAGTCAAAAACCAACAACTTTTGTACCTTCACTTCAGATCCAACCTCTCTGACTGTATTGGTCTAGTCGCCTGATGTAACAGAGCAAATCCCATTTGGGACTGGAGGAATTTTAATACCCTCTTCAATTGTGGCAGCAGATAACCAGTTGAAGACCCAGTGTGTAGAGTTTTCTCCACATGTCATACTGGTTTTTTAGCCCACACATTATATAAATTGGCTCATCAGTATGAATACAAACATTATACGTGGAATGGCCACTTTATTAGGTGTACCTGCTTATCTACCTAATGGTGAGTTTGGCTCCATTTAGCCTTCAAGACAGCTTCAGTGTAGTCAATGAGATGTTGAAAGCCTGCCACAGGAATGCTGAATTGTGTTGACTAAAATGCTTCCCACATTTATTGAAAATTGGATTGTTGCAGATCTCTGCACTGAAGAGCTTCTTCTGTCTCATTCCACATTTGCTCAACTAGATTGAGTTCTGGTAACTGAGGAGGCCACTACATTAGGCTGAATTCACTGTCATGTTCCTGGAACTAGTTCCATATAATTCTGGCCTTGTGACACAGTGCCTTAACATGAGGGAAGAACCCATTTGCAGATGGATACACTGCAGACACGAAGGGGATGTACATGTTGGCAATGTTTTTCCAGTCCACTGTTGTCCAGTTTTAGTGTCTGAGCTCACAGTAACCATGCAATTTTGTGTTTTGTTGACAGGAGAGCAACCCTTTTCAAATGCCAGTTGAGATATCCCATCTGTGACAAGATACAAGTTGTGTGTTCTGAAATGCATTTCATATTACTATTGTTGTACTCGGTTGTTATTTGACTGCTGTATCCCTTTTGTTACCCTGCACAATTCTTGTCAGCCTCTGTTGGCCTTTCGATCAGTCACTCAGCTACAACCACAGGATAGCCACTGGCTAGATGTTATGAGGTTATTGTACTAATCTCAATACACCCAAGACACAGTTTTATGTGAAAACACCATCAGGGTTGCAGTTTCTGAGATACCCCTGCACATCTAGTACTGACTACCATACCATATTCAAAGTCACTTAAATCTTTTATCTTGCCTATTCTTACACTAAATTACACATGTACACCATCCTTATGTATCTGCCCATCTGCCTGATATCACTGTTACTGAAGCAGCACTCAGTTTCACAAAAAGGCCACCTAATAAAGTGGTCACTCAGTGTATACACAGTGAAACCTGGCCTTAGATGCTATTGTGTTATATGAATAATAATAATAATAATAATATCAGATTCAATGAAACTATTATTATTGCTGTATCCACTGAAGTTATTTTGTTTTTGACCCAGTTGTAATCATCTTTAGAAACAAAATAGTGTTCTAGTTCTTCAATCAGCATAACATGACAATAAAAGTAACACAATACAATATTTAAATAAATATTCAATATAGACCAAACATGGAAAATATTAATATTATTTCTTTAAGTTATCCACCTGCTTAAGTTTTTGCTGCATTTTATTGAAATCTAGCTGACAAACATGACAGATTTCAGTGTAATAGATACTTTTTCATAGTGGATAGAATCATCATCATTCTTCTTCATGGACTAAATTCCTGAAACTGTAGCACAAATGCTAATAGGTAAAATTATTTGTAAATATGGTATCCCCACTAGTTCCTCTTTCTTATCATAATAGAGGGTCTAGTTTTACCTCAAAGTTGCTAAATCAACTAGGTAAAGTATTAAAAATTTTGAAAAATGTTCACAGCACAATACCATATACACTTGGTCGTCGACTTACGACCTATGCGACTTACGACCGGCCACACTTACGACCACAAAAAATTTGATTTTGTAAATTTCATTTGTATTAATTTTTACATTAATTTTAGATTGTATTTTTGTGTTTACAGTACATTATGTACAGTATTATTTTTCAAATTATGACAATACTGTATATGTAATTATAGATCGTAGTTTTGTATTTTTTATAAACAGTATGAATAATAAACCAATTAAAATGTACAGAGCGTTTGAATTTAACCTCCTAGAGAGAGATAGCCTAGGCGTAGAAACGAAGTAAAAGATAAAAGCATTACTGTATTTAAAATGAAAAATAAAAGATGATAAAAATTTAAAAGATTATAAAAATAAATTATAAAGATAATAAAAAGATTAGAAAGGTTAAAAAATACTGTTAATAAATGTATGGCTGACATACGACCAGATCGACTTACGACCTGTCAGTCAGAACAGAAGTCGGTCGTAAGTCAACGACCAACTGTATAAATGAATGGAATGGAATGGTTGAAAAGAAACCCTTAAAAAGAAATATTATCTAAGGTAGGAAATGCCAAAATAAATCTCTGGGTTATCTATTTTTCTCAGTCAGTATTTCACTCTAGTGTGAAAGAGAATCCATTTTTAATCCTATATGAACATGACCCAATTTTACTTAATGATATCTCAGCTAAGGTAAAGAAAGAAAGCCAACCACAGCAAACTTTAGGAAACTTTTACCAGACAAACTCGTTTCTTGCTACCGCAGTTTCTCCCTGCATCCTCGGTAAACAGATGGTGCCTGTTATTGGTAGTGGCAGTAGAAGTCGATAACGATGTATTGATTTTTTTTTTTTTCTCATTATTTGATTATAATGCAGTAGCAGGGAATAAAAACAGAAAATACATAGTATTGCTCTGAAACATAGTTTTATCAGGACTTGAGATCCAGCGTTACTAAGAAATTATCATAAGGTTAAGCTAATTGTGAAACTATAAGTAGTTGCAAAAGGTCTTTACCACATAATAGAGAGAATATCAAAAGTGAATTTTAGAGCCACGGTTTGTCAGGAATTACTAATGGTAGAACTTGTAGAAAAGTATTGAGTGAAGCCAGAATGTTACCACTAAATCTACATCTTATCTGCCTGAGCCACCAGATCAGATTAACAAAGGACTAAACCTAGAACTACTAGAATATACTGAAGATGATGAATTGGACAGTGAACATTACAGTTTCTCCAGTGGGATCATATCACTTGGGTGTAAGACAGTTTGTTGTACAATTCAGCATAGGTGTAGACAGTTCAATTAAGAAAACCATTGAAGTAAAAGGTTTGAGAAGCCAAGAGAAATTTTGATCACAAAGACAGAAGGAATGCAAAAATTTAGAAAATAATAGAAAAAAGAAGGCAGAGGAGTCTGTCAGCAGATTTGTCTGATGATGGGTATCGGTAAGATACCCGAAACGTTATATTAATGTATAGTAATGTAGGCGAACAGCCTAATAAACTATAGTATTAATTTTCACATGATATGAGTGGCTTTAATATAATAATAACCTTAATGGAAAACAACCATGTAGCATCCCTCCCTAACTATATTAAACTTATATTAAGATTTTGAATTTTGGTTATAAAGGTTAGATGAAATGGATGCCAAATAAGCCTATCATTATTGCAATGGAATGGAATGGTTGAAAAGAAATCCCTAAAAAAGAAATATTATGTAAGGTAGGAGATGCCAAAATAAATCTCTGAGTTATCTATGAAAAAATATTACCAACGTGCATATAACTTACTGAATGGAAAATAAAATACAGTAAGCGTCAGTTATACTGATCACTGGTTATTACAATTAGCTGCTTTAGAGAATTGATTCAACTGATTCAAATCAATAAAATGCACTACACTTTCATCGTTTATTAGAATCACATCTTTGGTTATAATAATCAGTTTTGAATGCCTCTGTGATATTTTTCTAAAGCACACTTCTGGAGGTCACAACCATAAAACAACAACAATTTTCATTTTTTGGTGTATTGGGCGTTTTTGTTTGTACAGTCTGTTATTAATGGGTAGTTACTACAACTTTAACAGAAGAAGAAATTGCCAGTCTGTTACTGATAATTTCGCCAAAGAGGAGGAAAAAGAAGCTGAACTTGAACGAATTCCAGTTACAAAATAGCAAACTTGTGACACTAACTGTTTTGAGGATAGTGTCAGAAGAAACTGGTTGCAAGTGATCATGAATATACTGTCGTACAATATTGGAAAATTTATAAATAGACTTTGTAGTGATAATTTAAAGCAACCTAAAATAAGTGACTATTTAAAATTACGTATAATCATATTACAAAGTATTATGTTTAATTAATATATATATATTAATTCAACTATATACATAACGTAAGTATAAATTTATTTTTATATTGCTAACCTGTGGATAATAATCTTCCGATTTTCAAACATCATTTAATTGGTAATAAAGTGTAAATTTGTGCTTTATATCTTTATTTTTAGAGCCCGTGGATAATATTTGTCGATTTTCGCCTATTAAAATCGTTATTTATTAGCATCAAAATTCAATTTGCAAATGTGATTACTATAACCTGTGCTTACTGTAAAATAAAACTTACAGAAAAACAGAAAACTTGATGTTTCCAGGTGGAACCTAATACATATTGCTTCCACTGCAATTCTAGTAGATAAAGAAAGAATTTGGCACTAGAAATGAAGTTGGCACTTCAGAGACAGTAGCAAAGGCCACATTGGAAACAGAATAGTCCAATGTGCGTGTTGTTAATGTGGCTATTAAGTTCATATGTGATGTTGCCTAACATAGATTTAAAAAGATGATAACTTGCCAATGCTAGTTTTACTGAACATCAAAAAGGGAGGTAAAAGATGTAAGCAAGATTATATAACATCTCAAATCCCCTCATTTCCTAATTGTTCATGGAATATAAAAATAAGGTTACAGTAAAGTAAATGGCAAAATAGAAATTAGTGGTGGCTTAGGTATGTCTGTGAGTTGCAAGCTCATTCCTTTAGGTAGGATTCTGAATATATTGCTAAGTCAATCAAGAATGTGTTTAAATGTCAAATTTTCTTTCATGTGTATGAAAGGGAAAAAAGTATGAATACAAAACCATACATATGAAAATAATAAACAGGAAAGTATTGCGGAAACTAAGAAAAATAATAATACAAAGATATAAATAAATAATTAATAAATACATTTATACTCTGGATGGACAACCAACATCAGAAGAGTCTTCTGATGTTGGTTGTCCATAACAATGCAGCAGCTAACAATGGGCTATGCACATTTTGTGGCCATGTACCAGCTCAACCTTGCAATGCATAACAATGCAGCAGCTAACAATGGGCTATGCACATTTTGTGGCAATGTACCAGCTCAACCTTGCAATGCATGAATTTTCCTCTGTGCACACTACCCCAGGATGGTTCTAGGCTTAGATGCAAAATACTCATTCAGTTTGTCAGCTAGCTGAGTAGGATCATCATCAGTCAAACCATTGATATCAAGTGGGCTAATATGATTCGTTCCCTTCCTTCTAGAGTTTACATAAGTAAAGAAGTCTTTGCTGTTTTTCTTTGCATCCTTTGCCAAAGATTTCTGATAATCTACCTTTGCTTACCTAACTTCCTTTGTGACTTGATTACAGACTAGCTTATATCTACCATATGCTTCTTTGTTACCTGATAATTTATATGCATCCCATACATTTTTCTTCTCTGCCATGAGTCCCATTAGTTCATCTAACTTCCATTTAGGCCTAAACCTTGAACAGTATTTCTTAGTCGGTATGAAAGGCCTAGTAGCTTCCAAGATTAATTCCTTGAATGCTTCTCGTTTAAAATTTGCTGTTGGTATCATCATCAGTTGGTCCCACTGTATAGAATGTAAAAACTGTCTGAGACCACCATAGTCACTGTTACAAAAGCAAAAACCCTTCCCTTTTCCCCTAATGGTAGTTAAATCTTTAGGTAAATCCCACATCAGTACACTGTGATCACTGTCACCTAGTGGTTCCTTTATCTGCAGATTCTTAATGCATGAAAAATCACTGCTGATAATCAGATGAAGAGTATTATTCCCTCTGGTTGCCTCTTGAACATGCTGCTGTAGAAAACAATCATCTAATAAATCCAAAAAAGTCTTGTTAGTGTGTGAGTGACCAATCCACAAGTTCCAGTCAATATCTGGAAAGTTAAAATCCCTCATTACAAGACATTCTGATTTACTGGCCAGCTCTATTTCTCTGTACAGTTGTTCATTCTACTCATCAGAGCCATTAGGCCTATAAACACTACGACTCTAATTTTTGCTTTCACAGTGCTTATGTCACACCAAACTGACTCAACGTTCCACTGGCCATCCATGTCAACTGGATGCTCTACCTTAGATTTTTATGTGTTTAATAATTAACAGCATAACCCCATCCTCCCTTCCTATCCTGTCTGTCCTTTCTGTACAATAAAAGTGGACTTGTCCAGTTTTGATTTTTGTCAGTGATTTAGTTCTCCTTGGCTATTTCTTGGCCACCTTCACCTGTGTAAAATATTAAGATGGATACATGAATGTACAGTGAGTTTGTAGAGACGTTTTGTTCAGATTGGTGAGGAGGCCACCCTGTTTCAAATGTTTTTGAAATTGCATTTTGGCAGAAAAAATACATGGCATTTCTCCCATAGACAATACATGGTAGCAAAGACTGCATGTTTCAAACATGGCTGCCCCATTCTATCTTACTATAGTCTGAACGTAGTAGATAATTATTGTGTTTAAAACATAGAAGCCATTGTTTCTACCCCGTCATTAATGTTTTTGGTGTCAAACCCCGAAGGCTGAAGTGATTGGCTGCTGCCATCTTGTCTAGAGCGCTGTCTGGCTGAATAGATATGGAAAGAGGTTTAAATAGTTAATATGGTAGGAATTTACGAATGACCCTTACTGGGGTGAATACTGTGTGGATAGAGTTAATAGTAAGGCTTTGGTGTTAAATTGAATATATATAAACTTTGGGCTGGACTTTGTATCATCACAGCTAGCCAACTATTGGTCTTACAGAGGCGACACATGGTTGTTAGCCACCCTAGAAAAATTACTTATTTTATGCATATTTTTGCAATGCCACCTGGCAGCTTAGTTTCAAGATATAAATATTACATTTTTGCAAATTTTGTACCTTCCCTTCAATTATGTCTCATCTTCAGTAAGTCAGCCACAGCCATAAACTTTTACTTTTTTTTTTTTTATGTGAACCCCAAACACGAGAGGTATTAGAACCTATAGTACTTAGTACCGTGCTTGGGTTGGAGGTTGAGAAGATGAAAGAAGATATTTGTTGACATTGGACTTGTAATTTTCAGGAAATACGTATGAAGGAAGGTTGTTCCAGAGAGAAGTTTTGGGGGCACCACCCCAGATGTGGGAACAATATTCCATGGCAGGGCAGATTTGCGATTTATACAGAGTGAGCAGCTGTTTGGAAGAAAAGTAACGCCGAGAGCGAAAGAGGAAACCAAGTTTTTTAGATGCAGAGGAAGCAATATTTGTAACGTGCTTGTGCCAAGAGAGATTAGAATTCAGGGTAATCCCCAAAAGAGATACAGTCGGTCCTCGTATAACACGTGTTTACATTACACGAATTCAATCATACACGATTTATAAATAGGGGAATGTTATCTTATATAACACGAACCGAATTCGCTTATGCACGATTCACCTTTATGTTTACAAGAAATGGCAGTCGAACGTGGAATCACCCCAACCGAACGCAACACGATAGGAATGGAGAAGATTCTGAAAATGTATTTGTGTTTTATATCAGTGAAGGGGAAACACATTTCGCCATAATAACGTAAAAACCAACACAATTCCAGTTATCGGTATAATCGCAAATGCAATTAGATTGAGTTTACTACCAGTTTATTACAGATTCCACTACCAGAAACGAAACTGGAAATTGTTTTTATTGTTTTATGGTAGTAACCCCTAGAAATGTGGTGTTAGTGTATCTCTGCCTTTATGGTGTTGTTTATTCAGTTGCTACATGCGCGCAGCTTTGTTTATGTGTATTAACCGTGCCTCCTCGTTTTGTAATTGTGCTTTATTCCCTAAAAATTAGTAAAATACTTAAAAGGTGTGAAAAGGAAGCGTCCTGGTGAAGACACTGCAGATTCAGAGAGAGAGAAAAAAAACGCAATATCGATAAACAGAGGCGGACTGAGTCAAAAATTCTTACCCGGGAAAATTTATAGTCGCCTCATACTACGGTTTATGGCCAAAATCACACCGGCCTCGGGCTCACCGGGATTTCCCGGGTAAGGTTTATGGCCAGTCCGCCTATGTCGATAGAGAAAAAAATATGAAATTGTGAAACTCTTTGAGCGAAATGAAAGACCATGTGATATTGCACGTGCTACAGACCTAAATGAGGCAACACCGAGAATTACAAAGAATGCGGAGAAAATGAAAACAACTTTCATAGCGGGAACAACTCAAAGTGTAATTAAAATCCATTAGATTAAGACACAAAGAATTGGAAAAGATGGAATGGCTGTCATCTGTTTGGATAGAAAATCAAACAAAAAACAAGTTTGTTTACGATAGAAGCAAAAGCATTAGCAATATTTTATTATGTAATAGTCGTAATAAAATATGTAAGTATTTTATTACGACTATTTTATTTAATATAATAAATTTTTTACGAATAAAATACGTATTTTATTCGTAAAAAATATAAATATAATAAAAATATATATATTATATTTTTTATTACGTATTTTAATCGTTATAAAATACTTACGTATTTTATAACGATTAAAATTACCCTATTATTTATTGTGTTTGGTAATGTTTTGGTTCCAAATTTGTGTTCAACCTTGGGTGGTCGGCACCTAACCCCACTTTTCCCATAGGGCCTGTTGTTTATATTACACGATTTTGCATTGCACGAGGGTTTCTAGGAACGCAACTATCTTGCTATACGAGGACAGACTGTATATCATTTTGCCTAGAAATCAGAGTGTCACTAAAGATAAGCATAGGAGCAGAAGAATCCTTTTTGCGAGATATAAGACAACACTGAGTTTTAGAAGGGTTGAAATCAACTAAGTTGTCTTTGCCCCACTGGAGAATTACCTGAAGATCGGCATTTAAGGAATTGGTAGCAGATTTTTGAGAAGTTGAAGCTGATTGAGCAGGACAAGGTTTCTCAAAATGGAAAGTTGAATGCAATGTGCTATCATCAGCGAAACTATGGATAGGATTTCCAGTCAATGGAAGAAGGTCATTGATATACAAGAGGAAAAGAGTGGGGGAAAGAACTGAACCTTGGGGGACACACCGGCATTAGTGGAGAAGTTAGAAGACAGAGAGCCATCTACCATCACCCTCAGTTAACAATCAGAGAGAAAACTGGATAACCAATTACTAAAAACAGTTGACAAACCATAAGATGGAAGCTTGTTTAGAAGACCTTTATGCCAATCATGATCAAAAGCCTTTGAGATGTCAAGAGCAACTACTTGTGTTTCACCGAACCTTTCCATTGAATTAGTCCATAAATGGGTAACATAAGCCAGAATATCACCAGTGGATCGACACTGACAGAATCCATACTGGCGATCGTTGATCAGATGGAAGGTTTCTAGGTAGTTTAAGAGTTGGCGGTTAATTGATTTCTCCATTACTTTAGAAAGAGTAGAAGTAATTGCAATGGGACGATAATTGGATGGGAGGGATTTGTCACCCTTTTTAGGAACTGGCTGGATATGAGCAAATTTCCAAGCAGAAGGAAAAACACCTTTGGAATAAGAAAGTGAAAAAAGGCGGCAAAGAATAGGAGTAAGTTCAGAAGCACAGGTTTTGAGAACAAGTGGAGAAATACCATCAGGACCTGGAGCTTTCTTAGCATCAAGATTCATCAAAATCCTTCTGATATCCTTTTGACGGAAGACCACAGGAGGCATTGAATGGAGCATGTTGGGAATGGTGGGAGGAGTTTTACCAAGATCATTAATACATGAGCTGGAAGAAAAATGAGATGCTAGCAGGTCAGCTTTATCCTTGGCTGAAGTGACCAACAGAACCATCTGGTTTGGACAGAGGTGGAAGCAGAGATGGCAAAAGTTGCGGCCAATAGCTTTGGCAAGAGACCAGAATGCTCGGCTACCATTAGGGCAAGAAGCAAGTTTTCTACTCTTAGCCTGTTCAAACTCTAGTTTGGACTGATTAATAACTGCTTTACAATTGTTGCGAGCTTTGTTGTAGGCAGAAAATGAAACTGAAGAATTAGAAACAAGCCAATTACGATATGCCGCATTCTTCTCTTGGACAGCCTTAGCACATTTATTGGAAAACCAAGGTTTAGATAAAGGACGAGATTTTAAAGTGGAGTGTGGGATAAAGGATTCCATTCCTGCAAGAATAATTTCACTGACACGATTTGAGCAAACGTTGACATCAGAAGTTTTGAAACAGTAATCCGACGAAGGAAAAGAAGAAAAGAAGTCTCGCAGGTCATCCCATTTTGCATTCTTGTAATGCCAAACAACACGAGGTTGGGAATAGCCGTGAGGTAAAGGTTCCATTGGAGAAGAGACAATCACCAAGTTGTGATCTGAAGTGCCTAAAGGACCTCTCACTTCGACCGTGTACTTAGAAGGGTTGTTTGTGAGAAAAAGATCAAGCCTATTGGCTGTATGATTAGGATTTTCCGGTATTCTTGTAGGTAAATGAACAATCTGTGCTAGGTCATTAGTAATTGCAAAAGCCTCAGCATCTCGACCTGCTTGGTTGGTGTGACTAGAAAACGGAAGCCAGCTGGAGTTGTGAACATTAAAATCACCAAGGAAAATTACCTCACTGTTAGGAAAGTTGGACTGGAGAAAGTCAAGTTGCAAAGAGAGGAAGTCAAAGAGCTCCAAGTGATTAGTGGAGTTGGGAGAACGGTAGAGACAACAGATGAATTTGACACAATGAGGTAGAGAGATTTTAAGCCAGAGAAGATCAAAGAGAGGAGATTCCAAATTGCCAAGTCTCTGACAGGGAATATCAGAACGGACATATGCACAAGTACCACCTTTGAGGCGAAAGGAATTATACAGCAAATAATTTGGGCATCTGAGATGAGCAGTAGTTGAATCAACCGATAACTGAGATTCTGTCAGAAAAAGTACATGGGGTTTGGCAGACTGCAAGTGGAAATGGACATCGTTGAGATTAGAATTGAGACCACGTATATTTGTGAAATGAATTAGGAAGTCCTTGGGAGGTTTAGATCTTTTCGCAGATAAGCTTGCTCTATTAGTTTGACAATTCATGGTGTATTGAATAGTAAGAAAAAGTGGGTGGGACATGCTGTATGAAGTAATGAAATTTTTGGATATGACGTACATGTTGTAAGAATATACCCAGATCCTTGACATAACGTGGCCTTGACAATGCTCCCCGCATACACACTACTCGGACTCCCTCCAGTCACTATCTGGCAGAGTAGAGGTAGCAAGATTATACACTAGCTGATCCGGAAGCCACCTAGAGAGTTACCAATAGCATTAGCATTAGTAGAGGCATTTGATGCAAGAAAGCAAGCTTATGCAGCATCAGCCAAAAAAAAAAAAAAAAAAAAAAAAAAAGTAACATAAATAAATAAAAATAACCACTTCCACTTCACCCCTCTGTTCGTTCGAAATACCTGTCCAGCTGAGCCTTAAACTTATTTAGGCTATCAACTTCCACGACAAGGGATGGAAGTCTGTTCCACCCACCAACCACCCGCTGGCTAAAGGCAAATTTCCGCACATCTATCCTACATCTGTCTTTCCTCAATTTGAATTTATGCCCTCTCAGGTGATTTTTCTGAGCTAGAGGAAGAATCCCATCAGCATTGAGCATGCTCAAACCATTCAAGGCTTTGTACACCTCTATCAGATCACCCCGCTGGTGCCTAGTTTCCAGACACTGTAATTTGCAAAACTTAAGCCTTTCTTCGTAAGAGAACCCCTTTGTCCCATTCACCAATCTAGTTGCCCTTCTCTGTACTCGTTCCAGCAGCTCTACATCCTTCCTGAAATGAGGCCTCCAGGCCTGTATACAGTACTCTAGGTGTGGCCTGACCATTGCCTTATACAAGGGAATAATCACCTCCTTATCCCTGCTAGAAAAATTCCTATATATCATTGACAATACACCATGAGCTACTCTTGCAGCTCGTCTGCACTGCTCAGAGAACTTCATATCTGCCTGCACCACCACCCCCAGGTCCCTTTCATTCTCTACCACTGTCAGTGTAGTACCACAGAGTTGATACGTTGCTCTGGGGTTGCTGTTTCCCATATGTAGTACTTTACATTTGTCAATGTTAAACTTCATTTGCCACCTCGAAGCCCATCTGCTCAACCTTTCCAAATCCTGTTGCAGCAGCATAGTGTCAGTAGTGTCCTTGACAACCCTGCCAACCTTCGTATCGTCTGCAAACTTGGACATTAAGCCTGATATACCATCATCAATATCATTTATAAATACAGAAAACAATAAAGGCCCCAATACTGAACCCTGAGGGACTCCACTAATAACATTAGTCCACGATGAGCAGTGTCCATTGATTACCACTCTCTGTCTTCTCCCCCTCAACCACCCCTTTATCCATAGCAGCAACTTGCCTCCAATGCCACACTGCTCCAATTTGTGCAGCAGTCTTCCATGTGCAACAGTATCAAAAGCCTTTCTAAGATCCAAGTATATAATATCAAAGTTATTCCCTGCATCCAGTTCTTTTGTGACTGCATCATAGTATCCAATCAAATTGGTCAGGCAAGACTTCCCCTTAACAAAACCATGCTGTGTCCTAGCTATAACTGAAGTCTTGTCTAGATGATCCTGCAGTGCTTCTTTCACCAGTGCCTCCATTAATTTTCCGGGAACAGAAGTTAAACTCACAGGTCTATAATTACTTGTGTCAGCCTTTGATCCCCCTTTGTGAATTGGGGTCACATTTGCACATCTCCAGTCAATGGGTACCTCCCCTGAGTCCAAGGAAGCTCTCATAATTATGGCTAAGGGTTTGCTTACCTCCTTTGCTGCCTCCTTTAATATAACTGGATAGATCCCATCCACCCCAGGTGCCTTTCTTGTGTTTATCTTCAACAATTTCTCCTCCACTTTGCTCTCAGTTATTACAAGATTCTCTAGCTTACTGCTAGAGTTGAATACACCTCTGGCATTCCCCTCGCTGAATAACTCCTCATGTGTGAATGTCGATGCAAAATATTCATTTAGTTTGTTAGCTACCCGAGCAGGGTCATCAACAGTTGACCCATCGATCTCAAGTGGACCAATCTGATTCATCCCCTTCCTTCTAGAGTTTACATAAGTAAAGAACTCTTTGCTGTTTTTCTTCGCATCCCTTGCCAAGGATCTCTCGTAATCTGCCTTCGCCTGCCTAACCTCCTTTGTAACTTGGTTACAGATCAACTTGTATCTATCATAGGCGTCCGTGTCACGTGTTAATTTGTATGTATCCCATGCATTTTTCTTCTCTGCCATATGCCTCATTAGTTCATCTGACAACCATTTAGGCCTAAACCTTGAACAATATTTCTTAGTTGGTATGTAAAGCCTAGTAGCTTCCACGATAAGTTCTTTGAATGCTTCCCATTTTGAATTTGCTGTTGGCAATATCATCAGTTGATGCCACTGTATAGAATTTAAATACTGTCTCAGTCCATTGTAGTCGCCTTTACGAAAGCAATACCCCTTCCCTTTACCCCTAATGGTAGTTACCTCTTTGAGTAACTCCCACTTCAGCACACTGTGATCACTGCCACCAAGTGGTTCATTTATCTGCAGATTCTTAATGCATGAAGAATCACTACTGATAATCAAATCAAGAGTATTACTCCCTCTAGTTGCCTCCCGAACATGCTGATGTAGAAAACAATCATCCAATAAATCCACAAAAGCCTTGCTACTGTGTGAGTGACCAGCCCCCAAATTCCAGTCAATATCTGGGAAATTAAAATCCCCCATTATAAGACTCTCTGATTTACTGGCCCACTCTATTTCTCCGAACAGTTTCTTATTATACTCATCAGAGTCATTAGGCCTATAGCACACTCCTACTCTCAATTTTGATCTCCCAATGCTTATGTCACACCAAACTGACTCGACACTGCACTGTCCAGCGATGTCGACTGGCTTCACTTCCTTGGATTTTATGTGTTTTTTAACTAATAGCATAACCCCTCCTCCCTTCCTATCCTGTCTATCCTTTCTGTAGACATTGTACTCCCCAAATTCCAGTTCTGCATTTCTTATATCTGTGTGACACCACGTCTCTGAAATCCCCACAATATCTGCCTTTGATGTTTTGAGCAATACCTCAAATTCATCAAATTTATTTACTAAACTCCTAGCATTGGTGTACACACAAGTATACATGCACCTGTTCTTTTTCTTAGCTACCCTAACACAACCCATGTGTTTACTTGTACCCCAATCATTCCCAGCAGTCTCTGAAATATCCTGCATCTTATTTTCCAGGCTGCGGCTCATTCCAATAGAAGCAGTGCAAGAATCACTTTCACCTCTGCCAGTGGCTACTGTTAATCTATTAGTCCTTGTATCCCCCCAATCTAGCAGTTTTCCGACCCACCTAACATTGCCTCGATAGCATCAGCAAACATTCTTGCACCCTTTCTATTTAAGTGTATCCCATCCCTGTAGAAGCAGTCTCTCCTGTTAACAAGTACAGACCAGGCTGAAAAAAATTCTACCCCTTGAGCCCTGCACAATCTTTCCAGGGCCGAATTGATTGACAGGGCTCTCATCATATACTCCCTCCTATCGTGTCTGGGCAGAATTGCAGACACTTTCAATTTCAACCCTAATTCACGGCTTTTTTTCATCAGTGACCTGTACTTGTCAAGTAATTCTGCCGGTCTTCTACTCTTAATGTCATTAGTGCCAACGTGTACAACTATATCACCTTTTGTGCCCTTAAAAGATGATATCCGCTCTACAACGTCATCAACTTTTGCCCCTGGCAGACATACCCTGGTCCTATTCCACCTATCCTTTTTACAAAGCATGTTTCCCGTTTCCCTGACAATAGAGTCACCAACAACTACTAGTTCCTTTGGGACCAGCGCATTCTGCCTTGGGGGTTGCCGCTGTGTTCCGCGATGACCAAGTGCAAGCTCTGGCATTGGTGTGGGCAGCTGAGAGCTTGATGGGCCCCTCACTTGTAATCCTTCGAGGGCATCCACCCTATCCTTCAAGCTCTCATATAGGCCCATAACAACGCTGAGTTGTCGCCTTATCTCCTTACACTCCTTGCATCGCACACACACAAAGACATCCCCCATGGCAGTATCATGTCCCATACTTGACTGCTCCGCAAACATCAAGCAAATAGTGCATCTTACAAGGCTGTTATTCAGAGGACAACTGCCCCGCTCAGTTCTCCCCTGGGCCACAGCATTCCCATTGGCTTGAGCCTTGAATAGGTTCGGTCCGGTCTACTAACTAGCGGCCGGCCCGCGAACACCGTTTTAGAGCTGTACCCTCGAAATGTAAGGAATATTGGATCTCGCCAAGACATTCATCATAACCTCAAAAGTCATCAAACATACTGCATGATGGAAGAGATAGGGAAGGGTTGACCGGAACTTAGCTCTAGAGACTAAACATGGGTTCCACCACTTCAAGCCTCCAATAAGCAAAGTGGTGGTATTTCACCGGTTGATGAGAGTCATCTACCACCTAGTACTGCCTGGTAACATAGAGGGGCGGCGTTCCTCCATGTGGTGTGGGCGCCACACCTCGACCCCTGCTTACGTTGGTTCACACCTGGGTGGTCACCCACCATGTACTTGTGCATGGAGGTTATACCCAGGATTACTAACAGTCCCACCATCGTGAAGGTCCAAGCAGAGGATTTGGCTGTCACAGATCGTCCGGACTTCACCGAAATTGGGTCCACTTGACTTGAGTGTCACCCGAATATCAGTTCCATCAGCGTTTTAGACTCCCAGGTAGCAAGTACAGCCTGGTACCTGGGAGTATCTGACATATCTGAGAGAATGTCTGTGACAACCTCAAAGACTTATACCTTATATAGATTATCAGATAGGGTTTTGGGTATACTTAATTTTGACAATTGTGACAAGGTGAAGGTACAGAAGAGTATTGTGGAATTTCATGAGTTAAGGAAACCGAAGATTTAATATTGAATAAAGAAACTTTTCTTTTACAGGATGTATCAAGTGGATACCCTTAGCCATAATTATGAGAGCATCCTTGGACTCAGGTGAGGTCCCCACAGACTGGAGATGTATCCACAATTCACAAAGGAGGATCGAAGGGTGATACGAGTAATTACAGACCAGTTAGTTTAACTTCTGTTCTGGGTAAAATAATGGAGTCACTGGTTAAAGATGCATTGCAGGATCATCTAGACAAGACTGCAGCAATAATTCAGACACAGCATGAGTTTGTTAAGGGAAAATCTTGTCTAACAAATTTGATAGGATATTATGATGTGTTTACAATGGAACTGGATGCAAAAAATAATTTTGATATCATATATTTGGATTTCAGGAAAGCTTTTGAAACTGTTGTGCATGGAAGACTATTGTACAAATTGGAGCAGAATGGTATTAAGGGTAAATTGCTACAATAGATAAAAGGATGGTTGAGCGGGAGAAGACAGAGGGTGGTAATCAATGGGTGCTGCTCTTCATGGACTAATGTTATTAGTGGAGTCTCACAAGGTTCGGTGCTGTGTCCCCTGTTCTTTTGTATATTTATCAATGATATTGATGAAGGTATATCAGGCTTAATGTCGAAGTTTGCAGATGATACAAAGGTTGGCAGTGTGCTACTGCAACAGGATCTAGATAATTTGGACAAATGGGCTAAGAAGTGGCAACTGAAGTTTAACCTTGAAAAATGCAAAGTACTGCATATGGGTAGAAGTAACCCCAGAGAAATCTACCGTGTGGTACTACACTTAAGGTGTTAGAAAATGAAAAAGACCTGGGAGTAATTGTGTAGTCAGATATGAAGTTTTCTGAGCAATGCAGACAGGCTGCCAGGGCAGGTCATGGGTTTTTGTCAATGATATATAGGAACTTTGCTAGCAGGGAAAAGGAGGTGATTGTCCCTCTGTATAAGGCAATGGTCAGGCCACGCCTCGAGTACTGCGTACAGGTCTGGAGGCCTCATTTTAGGAAGGATGTAGATTTGCTTGAGCGTGTACAGAGAAGGGCAACAAGATTGGTAAGGGGAATGAAGGGATCCTCTTACCAATAGAGGCTTAAGTTCTGCAAATTGCAGTGGCTGGAGACTAGGCACCTGCACGTTGATCTGATTGAGGTGTATAAGGCCTTGAATGGGTTGAGCACGCCGAATTCTGATGGGATCATTCCACTTGTTCAGATTACGAACCTAAGGGGGCATAAATTCAAATTAAGAAAAGACATGTAGAATAGATGTGTGGAAATTTGACTTTAGCCAGCTGGTGGTTAATTGCTGGAACAAACTTCCATCTGTCGTTGTGGAAGTTGATAGGTTAAATAAATTTAAGGAGGAACTGGACAGGTATTTGGAGGCAATGGTGTGATTTTTTTTTTTTTTTTTGGCTGATGCTGCATAAATTCATACACTTGCTTTCTTGCATCACATGCCACTTCTACTCCTATTATTATATTTTCTTGTTTAGTTTGTTGATTATTTGATAACACATACACAAACGTCAGTACAGAAACCAAAGCAGGGAGGTCTTTGAAATGAGACAATAAAGAGAGGAAAAATTTTTCCTCAGGTATTCATTGGGCTAGTATGAACAATGTTCCCTCCATTACTCCCTCTGCACCCAGTCAAACTCTTTAGTCAAGAAAAAAATGGAAAAAAACTTAAAAGTTGCATTGGCTAGACTGGAACAACAGACCTGTGAAGACCAATTTAAATCTCTCTCTGCTACATGTAAAAATCCTAATAGTGACCAAGATCCTAATAGTGATAACCCTACCACCGATGTAAATAATGTAAATATTGAAAGTGAGAACGTTGTTTTGCCGACGGAAGGTAACTTGGGTGCAGAGGTATCTAAGACAAATGTTGACCCTTAACTAATGATTGAAGTTAATCAGCAATTTGCTGGATCATCTGTATATACGGCAATGCCCAAAATAAAAAAGGCTCTCAGTGACTTTGACTGCTGTGAGTCTAATAAAGTTATGCAGACCGCTTCTAATGTCATACATAGCTTTTGGGCTGATTTTTAAACAACAACATTGTTAATTGAGAATGAAAAATTAAAAGTTTTGGCCAAACTACAGATAAGAGCTAATCATTTTGGCTGCATTATGGCTGGTAGAGCTGACCTTGCCTTGCCAATACAATCTTCTTTTGCCAACAAGGTTAAATATGGAGCTAGTGTTCAGCCTTCACAAGTTAGTGAGGATAGACGTTATCCCAGTGTAAGATCATACCAGGCTGACTTAGGTGATAGTAAAGTTTCAGCACCCCACAGGGATTTTTCTCAAACTCCGAACATTCAACAGAATATTGCTATATTCAGACCAGCTAATAATTGTAAATTAACTTCTGGTTCAGAAGTCAAGAATGCAATTACAAAATCCTTATGACAAGAGTATAAAGATGTTAAAATTAAAAACATTAGGATTGTTAGGAACAAAGGGGTTCTTGTTGAAACTGTAAATAACAATTTGGAGAGGATTAGACAGTCTTCTACTATCTCTGCTGAGGGACTGCATTCTGACAGACCCAAATGGCATACCCTACAATACTAGTATCTGACATGTCAAAAGAAGAGATTCTTGAGGATATTTTCAATAAAAACTTAAGCAACTATGATTTCACTATGGAAGAGGTTCAAGAAGAGGTTAATTTGAGATTTAGTTCTGGGAATAAAATGCAAGTTATAAATTGGATCATAGGTTTATCACCTAGAACTCTTAAATATCTCAAGGAAAATGACAGACTGTATTTGAGATTTTCTTCACACAAAATCAGGAGTTTTACTATTGTAACAGTGTTTTATGTGTCTGGCCTTTGGGCATCAGACGCAGTACTGTACACACAAGACAGTTTCATGAGGGCATTGTGCTAATGGAGGCACATATATGCTGACTGCCCTAATAAGGATGACTCCTCTAAATGTATAAATTGTAAGCGGGGAAACAGAGCTTTTGACCATTCGGTACGCAATCCATGCTGTCCAATAATAAACCAGATTAGTACAGAAGATTGAAGCATCGATATTATCTGAAAATCCTACAAGTGAATGTGCAACAATCTAGGGCTGTAGCAGATGAGTTCCGTGTGGCATCTTTACAAGGGGAGTATGACATCCTGACATTACAAGAACCCTATAGCATACAACAGCAAACTGATAACACGTACAAAATTGTTGGATATCCTTCGCCTGTTAGAGTTATTGCTTAACCTTGAACAACTAAAAAGTTCTGTTGTAGTTTTCAATAGTAATATAACAATAACTGTTGTGTCTTGATTTTGTACTGCCTTTTCTACCTGTTTTCATGTGTCAACAAAGCAATTAGATTTTTATCTAATCTCCTTATACTGGGCTCCACATGTAGATATTGGGATTCCAGTTTATCTACTGAATGAAGTCTAGAATACTTTTCCATCCTCAAAAATTGTAGTATCAACAGACTCTAATGCTAAGTCCAGTTTGTGGCACAATGGAGGAAATGATGTTAGAGGTTTAGTCATTGAGGAATTTGTACTTGCTCATCACTGGACAATACATAACAAACCTAATATGCCATTTACATTCTGGTATGTATATGGCCAATCGAATATAGATCTCACTTTGTTGTCTCCTAACGTGACACCTCATATTGAACCTGAAATCTGTTATAGTGACCACAGAGCCATTTCGGTTAAAATTACCGTAGCTGTTCAGGGACAGACAAACATTAACATTCTTCAAGGCCTAAGAAGATTCTCTAGAAAAACTATTAATTGGTCAAAATTTAAGGAATTTTTGAACATGACATTTCTGAAGAAGGAATGATTCAATTGAATGGATTCTCTTCTCTTGAATATGCCAACCCTCTACAAAATATCTTTTAGAGCTTTAGAATACTCTACTAAAAGAAATATTAGAAAACCAGTTTCCACTCCCTGGTGGACCTCCCAACTTTCAGAGCTTAGAAGACGAGTGAATGTCGCTTGGAGAAATTATCAGTGTCACAGATATCTATCCGACCAGGACATACTTATGCAAAATGCTTTTAGTGCAGCATGTAGAGTCTATTTTCGAGCAATTTCTGAAGCGAAGAGACTTCTGTGGCAGAGAATTGTTTCTGAAGTCGGTAGTATTGAGCCATGGGATTTAATGTATAAGATATGTAGGGATAAGATAGTATCTTCAGAAATTTATAGTACTATTACAAATGGATTGGTCTCATCTAATGATTGGCATTCAACAGTAAAGGCTATTTATTACTGATACACTCTTTCCTGAAGATCGACCAGAGGAAGATACTCCTACTCAGGCACAGATTAGGAGGGACAATGTTACTTTCCTGAGTCCTGAAGATGTTGAGCTCTTTAACAACATTGAGTTAAACCAAGCAGTATCTACAATCAATAAATGTCCAGGTCTGAACCTTGTGGAGAATGTAGCTATTAAAAGATTGTATGAGCTGTTTCCCTAAATTCTCTTGAATGCATTTAATAAATGTTTGTTGGAGGGTGTATTCCCAGATGGAAGATCACATTATTAAAAATATTACTTCAACCTGGCAAGTCATCGCCTGATCCACGAGCTTATCTCTCAATTTTCTTGCTTGGAAACTTGGGAAAACTATTTTGAACAGCTTTTAGCTCTGAGAATCCAACTGCTTCTGACTACTAATGGTATGACTTCAACTTCCCAGTATGGTTTTAAGAAGAGCTCCACAGCAGAGGATGCCATTAACACCTTTGTAAATCATTGCAAGACTCCTACAGAAAAGTAAGAAATGGCCATTTTTGTTGACCTTTGAGAGTGCTTTCGACTCACTTTGGTGGGAGAGTGCCCTCATGTTGCTTCAACAGGCAAATTATAACAGGTACTTGTACCATGTGATCAGATCATACTTTGGTAATCGACAAATTAAGGTAATGGCACAACATCTTATTTTCTTTAGATTTCTTTCCAGAGGGTGTCCTCAAGGCTTTGTCCTTGTGCCCCCTATTTTGGAACTGTATTCTGGATCAATGGTTAGTGTAGGAACATCCAAATTGTACTAAAATTACTTATGCAGACGACCTTATTCTCTGCATTCTTGGTATTTCATGGTCAGTCTTGGAAAATATAGGAAGAGAAATATTAGATGATCTACAGGAATGGGCTTCAACAAATACATTAAAAATTTTGGAAACCAAAACAAAAATTATGATATTTAACCACAGATTGGATTATCACCGGCCTCCTACAATTAAAATCAATAACATCCAACTTCTGTATGTAACTCAGATAAAATATTTAGGCCTGATAATAGACGACATATTCTCTTTTATCTCTCATGTTAAGAGCCTGGCTGACAAAGTTAAAAAATTCACCACAAATGTTTTGTCTTTCAAGAAATGAATGGGGAATTAAGCTGAAAATTCTTGCCCTCTACTATAAAACTATTTTTCTGCCAATCGTCATATGCTGCAGGAATTTTGTTCACGAGAGTAACCCATGTAAAGGTGAAAGCGAAACTTCTTTCCCTTCAGAGGATTATGATACTTGCTACTTATCATTGCTTCAAAACTATATTATTATTATTAATAACCATATGGTGCAAGGAAGCCTGAGGCTTATGCTGCACCGGGAAAAAAAAAGTTGCCGAGTTACCCTGAGAGAGTCAAAAGTAGAAGGGAATCACCAAGAAAGAGAAGAATGATGATATCCAGCTCAGGACCCTGGGTGTGCCAAGCCCATACTCACCAGATGTGAGCCCCCGGGGTTCCACTAATGCCCTCCAGGTCATTTCTGGCTTAATCCCATTGGATCTGTACATAGCGTCAGCATCATAGGAATGCCTTGGCATTGGGGCAGGTGCCAAGGGTGCCAGTATCAGAAGGGCGCCACTGACAAGACATATCAGTTCTGTGCCAAGCTATTTCATCACATGAGGCTAGCTGACAAAATGGTGCCCCCTAGATGATCTCGCATTAGGATGAGAGCAAACGGTGGGGTGAAAATAAATTTTTGCCAAATGGCATGTTTACAGAGTCTGCATCCATCCATAAATCTGAGTACATACTGTATAGCGGCATTTGCCATCCAGAATGTAGCTTTGAAGGGACCAAGGCAACTGCTTCATTTTTAGCGCATGCTCTAATTCGTAGCAGTTCGCAATTCACACATTGTGTCTGTGCAGTAGGACAGTGGTATCGTCACCATCCTCCCCACACTGGGTGAAAAAGGCCCGGGTTCAAATCCCGCCAATGACGCGAGGAACTTTAATGGGCTTTTTTTTACTCTATAGCTGAGTTAGTCGGTCTCAGGTGTAGAGAGCAAGGTTCCCCCCTCCCCAGAAACTGGGGTATTTTCGTCCAGAAAAACAGGTAAATTGACCAGAGAACACAAGCAATTTATGGAAACAAATACAGGTTTGTGTAAGAAATGACGGGTGACCTTAATGCAATAATTTGAATTTAAATTCAAATTATTATGTTAGAAAGTAGTTGACCACCTCGACTTCCTAGGGTGTTGGACAGGTAGTTGGATAGGTTTTACAGGTACCACTAAGTTGCAGATGGTAATCACTTTAGCTGTTAATTCATGCTTAGCAACAGCAATGTTATCTAAATTGCTTGAAGGCCAGTGGTTTGTATAATGCTACCCAGTTAAGTCTCTTATATTCGTTAAATGGAAAATTTTCTTCGTTATATGGAAACTATTTTAAATGTAATTACCAAGGGGAATTCAAAAAAATTCACTATTAAGAAGTTCTTTAAACAGAGGTCTGATTGTACTTGATTTTCCGACATAATAATTTTACTAATTATCGAAAAAAAGGCAAGTAGCCACGAATTTTCCAAGGGTGCCAAAAACCTAGCTATGCCTCTGCATAGCATATAAAGGGATGTTATACAATTTAAAATAAGGTCTCTCAACCAGGATATTGAATGTAGAGCGTGATCCTGCTGTTCCTATCAAAGAGGGAAAACTTAAACTTTGGACTGACTTTTTGGAGATTTAGAAACAGATGGGCAACCAGTGAAACTGGTCGGATCACTCGACAGTTTATTGGAGATGCTCTCTTTGCGGTCAATAAAAACAGATGGTTTGGTTTTATCCATCCATGAAAACTTCATTCATTCTAACGGGCCTCGGATCGTTGAAAGACATTTTTCAAATTAGGTTTGGAGAATAATCGTGAGTGCTTCTGTGGCAAACGATTGGATTGGAAATGTGTTGTTGTATTGCACTGCGTGTGAAGGGCTTGTTGTGCTGTTAACGGTGTCAGAATATTTTTCTGGTCCTTCCAGACCAGAATCTGTTTCTAAAACATAGTAAACACTTATGCAGAAATCAATATTTCGTAAATGTTTTCTTGAAGGTTTTTTTTTTTTTTTTTAACTGCTGTTACTGTTTTTGGGAATATTAACTGTCCTCGGTCAAATTTTTGGGCTTCAGAACTGGTCTAACTTTGGGAAAATCGAATCGATTTGATTTTACTCTTGCTTTTATCATGAGACTGTTTGCTCCCACTACACAATTGCTTCATAATTGTAAAGATATTGCATAGAAACGTCTTTAAAAGAGATAATGTTTATATATACTTTTAATTTGGTTAAATTTATTCCTTGTAAGCACTTAATAAGACAGACTGTGTTTGTTCAAACTGTTAGTTCAAATCCAGAATAACCTGTTTCAGATATATATGCTATAACGAAACAGGCCTACGCGCTCTGGATTCATTAAGAAATTTATTATAGTTACACACAGAGCGTACAAATAAAGAAGAAATATATGAGCTTTCGGCTATATGGTAGCCTTCATCAGAATTAAAAATACATGAATGGCAGTTGGAATGGAGATGTGCACTGCCAGGTGCGTGAGACGCGAGGTTTAATTGTTTGTTGACGTTTGTGGCTGTGATGCATGATGACGTGGCCAGCGTTTGTCCAATGATAGAACTACTGACTCTGTGATCGGGTTGACTTGGCAACCACTGTTCCTGTTCAAGGATTTATCCGAAGATTTTATATTTAACGATTCCAACCAGGTACGCTTTAGGTAATGGTGGGATCTGTCTACCACCACGACATCGCGGTGTGGGTCGATGTCGTGGTGGGTTGTCCAGACATGCTCGGCGATAGCTGAGTGTTCTACATCCGCTAAACGGATCGCTCTTTTGTGCTCCGAGAGACGTTTCTCGAGTCGACGTCCAGTCTCTCCAAAGTAGCAGCTAGTGCAGTCACGGCAAGAGATGCGATAGTCTATCGATAGTCTATCGATAGTCTATCGCATCTCTTGCCGTGACTGCACTAGCTGCTACTTTGGAGAGACTGGACGTCGACTCGAGAAACGTCTCTCGGAGCACAAAAGAGCGATCCGTTTAGCGGATGTAGAACACTCAGCTATCGCCGAGCATGTCTGGACAACCCACCACGACATCGACCCACACCGCGATGTCGTGGTGGTAGACAGATCCCACCATTACCTAAAGCGTACCTGGTTGGAATCGTTAAATATAAAATCTTCGGATAAATCCTTGAACAGGAACAGTGGTTGCCAAGTCAACCCGATCACAGAGTCAGTAGTTCTATCATTGGACAAACGCTGGCCACGTCATCATGCATCACAGCCACAAACGTCAACAAACAATTAAACCTCGCGTCTCACGCACCTGGCAGTGCACATCTCCATTCCAACTGCCATTCATGTATTTTTAATTCTGATGAAGGCTACCATATAGCCGAAAGCTCATATATTTCTTCTTTATTTGTACGCTCTGTGTGTAACTATAATAAATTTCTTGATATATATGCTAATTATGAGATTAGGGTTATTGTATAGTAATTTTGTTTGTAAATATTTATTATTGCTGTACACAAATTAAATTGTTCTTAAATTGCTAACTTAGTTAAGTTTATCTTTGATGGGATTAGGAATACTAACCTAAGTACATGTAAATACCACTAGTCGTAATTATTATTATTTGTTTTTCTTCTGTGGGTTGGGCATCCTATGGAATGGAAGACAGTGCATCCATTGGTATTGCACTACCTCCAATGGATGCATCTACAGTGCTTTTATTGCACTAGATAGTAGTACAATGCCCCATATATTTCAATACTAAGATGTTGCTAAGGTAGTGTGGTATTCAGGACTGGGCAATATGAGTACAGGGTCAATGTATCCACTGGTTTTGCACTACCTCTAGTGGATGCAATAAAAGACAGGAAACAGGTCCAGTCCACATGCCAAGGATGGGCATTGGGCAGCAGTTGTCCAGGTGATGCTGCTCCCTGGTGGCAAAGAGGCCTGGCACTCACAACACACACTACAGAACATTCATTAACATTGCATATACATTCATTAACCACACGTCGGGCCCCTTTTACAGAATTTCTGTATTTCATCGCAGTATCACTAGGTGCAGATGAATGTTAGTCTGAGAGCCACCATAGCAGAGAGTGGTAATCAATGGACACTGCTCATCATGGACTAATGTTATTAGTGGAGTCCCTCAGGGTTGGCAGGGTTGTCAAGGACAATACTGACACTATGCTGCTGCAACAGGATCTGGAAAGGTTGAGCAGATGGGCCGAGAGGTGGCAAATGAAGTTTAACATTGACAAATGTAAAGTACTACATATGGGAAACAGCAACCCCAGAGCAACGTATCAACTCTGTGGTACTACACTGACAGTGATATAGAATGAAAAGGACCTGGGGGTAATTGTGCAGGCAGATATGAAGTTCTCTGAGCAGTGCAGATGGGCTGCAGGAGTAGCTCATGGTGTCTTGTCAATGATATACAGGAAGTTTTCTAGCAAGGATAAGGAGGTGATTATTCCCTTGTATAAGGCAATGGTCAGGCCACACCTTGAGTACTGTATACAGCTCTGGAGGCCTCATTTCAAGAATGATGTAGAGCTGCTGGAACGAGTACAGAGAAGGGCAACAAAATTAGTGAATGGAACAAAGGGGTACTCTTATGAAGAAAGGCTTAAGTTTTGCAAATTACAGTGTCTGGAGACTAGGTACCAGCGAGGTGATCTGATAGAGGTGTATAAAGCCTTGAATGGTTTGAGCATGCTCAATGCTGATGGGATTTTTCCTCTTGCTCAGAATAATCACCAGAGAGGGCAAAAATTCAAATTGAGGAAAGATAGATGTGCGGAAATTTGCCTTTAGCCAGCAGGTAGTTGGTTGGTGGAACAGACTTCCATCCCTTGTCATGGAAGTTGATAGCCTAAATAAATTTAAGGCTCAGCTGGACAGGTATTTCGAACGAATGGAGCGGTGAAGTGGAAGCGTTTTTTTTTTTTTTTTTTTCTGGCTGATGCTGCATAACTTGCTTTCTTGCATCATATGCCTCTACTAATGCTAAATGGCACGGTACTCATTTGTACATGTCCTTTCTGTACATGTTATACAGAAAGGACAGGACAGACTCAACAAATTCAAATTCTGCATTCCTTATATCTGTGTGACATCGTGTCTCTGGCATCCCAGCAATATCAGCCTTTGATGTCTTGACCAGCACTTCAAATTCGTTGAATTTATTTACTATACTTGTAGCATGGGGTACATGCAGGTATACATGCACCTGTTCTTACTCTCAGTTACTCTAACACAGCCCATATATTTACTTGTTTCATGATGACTGTCGTCAGCTCTTGAAATCCCCACACCTTGCTTTCCAGGCTGCTGCTCATTCCAGTAGAAGCAATGCAAGAATCACTTTCACCTCTGCCTGCAGCTAATGTAATTCTATTAGTCTGGGTATCTCCACAAGCTAACAGTTTTTCAATCCACATAACAGTGCCTCGATAGCATTAGCAAATATTCTTGCACCTTTTTTATATAAGTGTATCACTGCTTATCGAGCCAAATACTCTGATTTCTTGCCTGTCTTCACTGATGGCTCAAAGTCAGAGTTATCTGTCGGATCTGCTGCCATCTTTCCAGATAGTACTATATCTGGAAAGATTCCCCAAGAATGCAGCATACAAAGGGTACTAGGAAAGTTTTGCAATAGAGCTTTGTTTATTTAATTTTTTCAAAGTAATTTCCTCTACATTCAATACACGTCTCCATCCTCCGAAACCAATCTTTAAACCAGTTCTGCCAAGTTTCACTAGGGAGTAAAGCACACTCGTTGTCCCAAGCCCGTAGAAGGTCCTCACCACTGGAAAACCGCCTCCCTTTTAGCTTCATTTTCACATGCGGGAACAGTGCAAAGTCGCAGGGAGCAAGGTCTGGACTGTAGGGAGGGTGCTCGAGAAGTTTCAGTCCTGTCGTGGTCAAATATTCGGTGCAGGCTTTGGCGCGGTGAGCTGCAGCATTATCATGATGGAGGTACCAGGTGTCCATTCTTGACTTTGGCCGCAGGTTCTTCATAGATCCAATGACTTTAGGCAGGCATTGTTCAGTATACTTAGCTGTGACTGTCTTCTGCGTGTCCAAAACGACACGTTCCACAATTCCACTTGATTTGAAAAATACAGCTATCATTTTCTTCTTTACAGATCGGGATTTTCTGACAATTACGGGTGTGTCGTCATCATCAAAGACCCAAACTTTGTTTTGCGCCTTGGTCGGCAGATCGTAATAGTACAGCCAAGTCTCGTCACCTGTCACGATGTTGTTCACATACCGAGATTGTCCCTTATCAAACTTTTTTAACATCTCCTGGCACCAAGTCACACGTCGTGTCATCTGCTCTTCAGTCAGTTGATGCGGCACCCAGAGAGAACAAAGTTTCTTCACGTGCAAATGATCTTGCAGAATCGAACGAATTGCTGGTGCATTTAGGCCCAAAATATCCTCTATCTGTTGGTAGGTCACTCGCCTGTTTTCGTCAAGCATTTTCCTCACAGCAGTAACGTTTTCCTCCGTAACTGACGTTCGTGGCCTTCCCGGCCTCTCCGAATCCTCCAGAGTGAAATTTCCCCTTTGGAATTCTCTATACCACCTGAATATCGTTGTACGATGTGGACAATCATCATCTAGTGCAAGAGTCATTTCTTCTAAGCACTGGTCTATGGTTAAACCACGCACGAAATTATACCGCAAAACTGTCCTTATCTCATTTCGGGACCACGATGCCATCGCAAGCACTTTACACTCTCACTACTAATGAATAACTGAGCCCATCGACTTCGTGCGGCGGCTACTATGCACGTATGAACATGTCTCAACATGCAGCAACAAGCAGCTTCCTGTGATTCATTGTTGCGTCATATTGCAAAACTTTCCTAGTACCCTTTGTATATACTGCTGAGTTGTATGCTATAGAGTTAGCCTTAGGCCATATTGAAACTCACAATTACCAAAGGTGCATGGTGTATACTGACTCATTAAGTATACTACAGGCTTTATGAGGGATTGAGTTCAATCCTCACCCATTGCTGACCTGTGTCCAGCAGAGGTTACATGCTCTTTTTGAGCATTCCTTTGACATCCATTTCTGCTGGATCCCAAGCCACATTGGGATCAAGGGTAATGAATTCGCTGACAATGCTGCCAGATCACCGCAGCCCAACAGCAGCCTGTTAGTCCCTTATACAGACTACAGGCAGGTAATACACTCTGCATTACTCTTCCAATGGCAACAATCTTGGCATGAGCAGGTCACTAACAAGTTATATCAGATAAAGCCTGTTATTCAACATTGGCAGTCGATTCTGCGCAGGAACCGTAGAGAGGAAGTTGTTCTTGCTTGCTTCTGGATAGGACATAGTCATCTTATACATGCATTCTTGCTGAGGGCAGATGACTCTCCTATGTGTGAGGATTGTGACACCTTTTTAACCATTTGTCATATTTTAACTGAATGTCCACGATATAGACAGTAACCTTTTACGTATTTTAACTTTAACATTTTTAGCCATCTGACTAAGCCTTGTACACTCAGTCAGATTTTATATGACAATGACAATGTGTCAGCTGTTTTTAGGTTTTTAAAATCAATAAACCTTTTTGCTTGTATGTAAATATATCTTTATATTAGTTTACCTTGTACATATTTATATTTTTATACATATTGACGTAGTGACCTAAGCAACTCATCATCATCAGCCATTTTCAATCCACTGCAGGATGAAGGCCTCTCTAGCAACTTTCCAGTTCCTTCTGTTTTGAGCACTCGCCATCCATTTACTACCCACAAACTCATGAATTTCATCTATCCATCTCCGCCTTTGTCTTCCAGGTTTTCTTCTAGCTCCTCTTGGATACCATTCTGTTATTTTCTTAGTCCATCTGTCATCATGTCTTCAAGCAATGTGTCCTGCCCAAGACCATTTTAGTTCTTTAGTTTTGATAAGAATGTCCTTTACTTGAGCTGCTGCCTAATCCATGTGTTTCTCTTCTTATCTAAGAGTCTGATTCCCAATATGATTCGTTCCATTCTTCGCTGTGTAGTTCTCAGCTTCTCTTCCATTCTTTTGGTGAGTGCCCAAGTTTCACTTCCATAAGTCATGGAAGCAACTACGTCACTACAATTTTTACTGTTATCCAGTATGGGACATGGTTTTGGCGCATTATAACCCTAGTTGCTGATGCGCCATTAAAATCCAAACAACAAACAACCAACCATAAGTGTATCCAGGGCTGTGCCGAGGGTGAGGCGAATGAGGCTCTTGCCTCAGGTGAAAAGCTGAAGGGGGCGCCAAAAGAATGATTAAATAATTGTCAATGTTGTGATCATTAACAGTAAGGTGCAATTTTTCATTCTTGCCTCAGGTACTAAAATAGCTCAGCACGATGCCGAGTGTATCCAATCCCTGTAGTCTCTCCTTTCACGGAACACACTAAGAAAAATTCTAACTCGTGGACTTTGCATAATCTCTCCAGGGCCGAATTGGTTGACAATGCTCTCATCATATACTCCCTCCTATCATGTATGGGCAGAATTGCAAACACTTTCAAATTTAATCATAACTCTTGACTTTTTTCCAACATTGACCTGTACTTGTTAAGGAAGTCCACAGATCTCCTACTCTTAATGTCATTAGTGCCAATGTATACAGCATTATCACCTTTTGTGCCCTTAAAAGATGATATCAACTAAATCTGCTGATATCTGATAAATTTTAAGAATATCAGTAGAAAGCATGCACAGTATTCTTGTTTGTGTACTGGGTTCCAAGATTACTCTCATTTGTGGCCATCTCTTTTTTTGACATTCAAGGAATGCTGGTAAATCATATGACTGTTACATGGATCTTACTGCACAACTGTACATCCACTTTGTGGGATCACATTCATCGAAAACAACCACAAATGCACGCAAGTGGGTGGATGCTAGCCCTCACATTGCTTGTACTGTATCGAGTACTTAGCCTGCGTTAATGTCAAATGTGTTCCTCATCTGCCCTCCAGCCCTGACCTTCGTCCTGTAATTTTTGATGTGAAAACATCTATGGCAGCACTGGAGTAAAACCAGTTGGTAACGAAATTTTCTTACGGAAATGACTCAAATAACGTCACTTCAGTCACTAACGATGATTCAGTAGAGTAAGTAGTGGACTTGAGAATAAAACGTTGCATTGTTCATAGTAAAATACGGAGATGACGTGATTTTCTAAATAACTAACTCAGTCACTAATGTTGATTCGGTAGAGTAAGCAGGGAGCAGTAATACTATGCAAGAATAAAGGCTTCAAAGCCACCGAAGCCTCATGTCGAAAAGGAACGAGTTCAAAAACATAGAGAACGAAAAAAATGCAGACTTTCATAAAATCTGATTGTCAATATTTTGTTCAACATCAACCTTCTAAGTAGCGTAAGTATGTAAGTTTTGATTAAACTGTTTAAAAATTTAAATGGTTTTGATTCAAGAATGCTACAATAAATCAATCACTTGAACAAACAATAACTTTTTGCAGTAGTTTTTGGTTTTGACGTGATACAAATGGATTTCGCTAACTATTGAATTATTATTATTATTATTAGCCATATGGTGCAAGGAAGCCTGAGGCTTATGCTGCACCAGCCAAAAAAAAAAAATTTCTGAATTACCCCAAGAGAGAGAGAGAAAACAAGAGTCAGAAGTAGAAGGGAATCACCAAGAAAGAGAAGAACGATGATATCCAGCTCAGGATCCTGGGTGTGCCATACTCACCAGATGTGAGATCCCGGGGTTAATTGTAAAAATACCAAATCTAATTTCAGTTAACAACCTATAAGACTATTTTGAAGATGGCTAAAACTCCAGCTTAGCCAAACCCCGAGAAGTATGCAAGAATAAAAGCTTCAAAGCCATCAAAGAAGCCTCCCATGTCGACAAAAGAACAAGTTCAAAAACATAAAGAATGAAAAAAATATGCAAAGTTTAATAAAATATGCTTCTCAAGATTTTGAGAAGCAGATTTTATTAAACTCTGAAAAATACATTTGGAGTCTGTTACTTCTAGAATTTCAAACTGCAGATGTAACGACTATGAAGGCTTTTAATACTTGTCGAGAATCTCTCAAAAATTATTCCATTCCAATATTTTCGAAGAGCAACGGTTTTGTTTATCCTACTATTCCACCTCATCTGCCTCGATTGGGTTTAGTGACAGAGGGCTCATTTCTCCTCATATACCATTCATGTAGATTAGAAGACTAAGACATGATCTTAGTCTTCTTAGTCTTCTGCATGAATTTCAGCCAATATGGAATTTTGGGCCAAATTATAAATGTTCCTGTATATGTTAATCCAATGACTGATTATTTCCCTCAGAGAATAGATGATTATTGCATTAACGTGTAGGAGCAATCTTCGATGAAGACATGGAACACTATGATGCTCCTACACTTGATGAAATGAGTGAAGCTATACCTATTGAAGAAAGTTTAGTTGCTTAACAACAAACTCATTTGTGAAATGATGACAAATGTTTATGAATAGCTCCTGGTGAACGAAATGTTCCACAAAGTTTACTTTTTGACGAACATATTTCCTAGCTTTTACCTTGGTCAGTATTGAGAGTTTATAGATAATTAAAAAGTTACACCGTTTATGACAGCATTGAGTGAACTTTGTCATTCAGATCAGCGTGGAGTAACACCTTATCATCTTTATGTGGCCATGGAAATAATGAGACTACGAACTCGAGATTCGTTAACTGTTGTTTTTAATTACATCAGAAAAGACACCAATCTCACCAAAGAACAAATCCAATCTTGAGAATACATCAATAACTGCATTGAAAAGAAATTAGGGTTTTTGAAATCGATTCCTAATTCAACTTATTACTGAACACAATGTAAAAGATCTGTTTGCGATGATCAGAAAATTTGGTAAAGCTACATTCTTCTTAACTTTGAGTGCAAATGAAATCAGTTGGCTTAAATTGCTAAAAATTTTATATAAATTAAAACACGACGGTTTGGATATCCTTGACAAGCAAACAGAAGCTCTTCATTTTATGAAAAAGGCAACATTAGTTAATAAAGATGCAGTAATGTGTGCGATTCATTTTAATAAACTTGTGGATTGTATTTGAACTTTACTTCAGTCTATTTCAACAATATTACGTCGTAAATTATTTTCAACTGATCGAATTTAAACATCATGGCAGTCCACATGCTCACATTCCTTTGTGGCTTAATAATGCTCCTAAAGAACCTATGGGAAATGGTATGAATGCAATGATATCTATGATAAATCAGCAGCTGTCCATTTCTACTGCAAAAGCCTCTGGTAATATCAAACTCCAAACTCATAAGCATAGTTTTACTTGTTTATGAGTTTGCAGTTTTGAACAGTGCATAGCACACACTTCTTGATTAGACCAGGGTTCGAGCCCGTGACCACCAAATACGGAGGATGCAGAAAGGTCAGGGAATGACCACTGCATATCCCCAGACCAATATGGCTTTAGTTGCTAATGCTCCTAAAAACCAAATAACAACAAGAAGAACAACAGCAGTTTTGAAGCTCCATTTATGCCATCGTGATCTACAATGATTTTAATTCCCATGCCAAAAGCAGACACTTGACGAGCCAATTATAATGTTGAATACAAGACATTGTGGAAGAATCTAGAGCACAATGAATATACTAGCATTGATCACTTCTTTAAAGAAAATCGCATGCATTCGGAATCATATTATATCGCTTTACTTCGAGCTGGTATTACTCAGCCAAAAGCCTTTCTGTAATGAGAACTTCATCAAAAATAGCATACCCCCCCCCCTCAATCCTTTTGTGTTTAGTATTTTAAAGGCTAACACGGACATTCAATTCATCATGGAAGAATATTCTTGTGATGCTTATGTCATTGAGTAAGTAAATAAGATCAATTGCAGGATTAGCAATTTACAACGTAAAATTATTGTAATTATGAACGAGTATTCTGAGTTTGGCATCATTGAAATTACAAGAAAATTAAGCATTGACATGCTCAACTCTGTCGAAATTACTGGTCAAGAGGCTGCTTGGTATTTGCTTCATCAACTGATGTCTGAGAGTTCAGTTGTAATTTATATACCTACCGCGTGACCTATTGAGCGATTGAATAAAGAAACGGTACGAGAAAACATGGGTGATGATTCTGTTGACATTTGAAAAGAGAATTGGTTTGATACTTACGAGAAAAAGATGATGAGGAACAAGTTCAAATGAGCCAGAATTGGTAACGACATCTTTGACCTTCCACTGGTCATGAGCTCACGCCCTTTACTTACTCTACTGAATCGATGTTAGCGATTGTATTTAGAAAGTGATGAAATTTATGTTATTTCTGTTTCACATTTTCGCCAAAAATGTTGCCACATAAAATATCTTTTGTGCATATAGAGTACACATGGGCTTTTTTTTTTTTTTTACCCCACAGTTAATGAAGGAGCTATGAGGAAAACATTTTCAGTCATCAGAAGTTGTAAAGACATCGGAGGCGATTCTGAAATGCATGTCAAAAAATGGCTTCCACCACATTTTTGTAGAGTGGCAGAAATGTTGGAGTAAGTGCATCTCACCAGATGGGGACTGCTTTGAAAAGGATCATCAAAATATGGATGATTAATAAAGGTATGTTGTGAAAAAAAATTATGATCAATCTTTATTGAAAAGCCCTTGTATATTATTTATTATTATTGCTTGAACATAGTTTACTACAGAAACAGAGGACTCATATTTACGTCTTTCCTCTCAATTTTAGTGGTTGACCCTTGAAAAGTCATTCAAGTTGGACAGTATCCAATATGCTTTGTATATAGTCATATCTCTCTCTTTTTTTTTTTCTCTGTGTATGTGTTCCATAGGTTCATTAGGTTGTTCTTGCTAAGATATAATTTTTATTCATTCTTCCAGCCTATATGCTTACCCAACTCCATATTCATTATAGTCACGGGGTTTAATTTCTTTGGCAGTGGTCTCAGTTCATAAATCATGTTTCATTATTTATGAACCATTCATATTTAACCATCAAAATTCTTCACACACACACTCACACTTGCATAGATAGAAGCTGTAATTCTCCTAGGCATTGACTCTGCTAGGTGTCTGAAGATGTCTATAGGGATCTGTAACCATACTGCCAGCAAGGCTTTCTATAGTGTTAGAATAGATGATGGTTGCATGTCCATATGCCTCACTTCCCATTTCAAAACATCACACAGGTGTTCAATTGGATTGAGATCAGGGAAATTTGGAGGCTATTCAAGGCGGATTATATCTTCACTTTGTTCCTCAAACCCTTTGTGACCACATCATAGTATCCAATAAAATTGGTCAGGCAAGACTTTCCTTTAACAAAACCATGGTGTGTCCGAGCTGTAACAGAAGTCTTGTCTAGATGATCCTGCAGTGCTTCTTTAACCAGTGCCTCCATTAATTTGCCTGGAACAGAAGTTAAACTAACAGGTCTATAATTATTTGTGTCGCTCTTTGATACTCCTTTGTGAATTGGGGTCACATTTGCACATCTCCAATCCATGGGTACTTCCCATGAGTCCAAATTAGCTCTCATAATTATGGCTAAGGGTTTGCTTACTTCCTTTGCTGCCTCCTTTAATATAACTGGATAGATCCCATCCACGCCAGGTGCCTTTTTTATGTTTATCATCAACAATTTCTCCTCCACTTTACTCTCAGTTATTACAAAATCATCTAGCTCACTGCTAGAGTTTAACTCACCTCTGGTATTCCCCTCCCTGAATAACTCCTCATGTGTGAATGTAGATGCAAAATATCACTATTCATGTAGATCAGATGCCCAAACAGTTGAATGCTGCATCAAATAGTTTCTGATGGCATTAGAAAAATGTCAGAACTGGAGGATTAATAGATCCAGCAACCATTTGCAGGAAATAATCTGTCAAAATATACCAGGTTTCTAGCATTATAATTCCGCCATCCTCTGTGTGGAGGAGCACAGTTAGAGACATCTACATGAAACAGGAGCTACCTTCTTGCTGCTCATTACCTCATTTGTCTCCAGTGTTGTCAGCATCTACAGTAGTGCTTGGAGGGATTGTTGCTTGGGGTCAAGAATGGTATCATGTTGTCTTTAGTGATGAATCGTGTTTCTGTTTGGGATCTATTGATAACCTTATGGCTGCATTTCTGGAAAATGTTAAGAGACAGAGGTAATCCAGCCTGCATCGAGGAGCAGCATTCAAAGCCAATATCCAGAATCATGGTGTGGACGACTATCAATTTTAGTAATCATTAACCTCTGGTCATTATTTATGGCATGTTGGCAGCAAGGCATTTTATTAAACTCATTCTAAAGACAGTGCTTCTGCTTTTGCTGCACCTCATTTTCCAGCAGGACAATGCCTAGCCAATTCATACATCAACACCACTGATGTTCTTCCACTAACTGTAATTATTCTCTATTATTTTGTGATGATAGTATACTATATTTCTCCTTCCAGTATGAAAACCCTTGCTTTGCTCAAATATCTGCAACTTTTCAAATATTAACTACCAACTCATTAAGTGCTGATCTCCAGTCGGGAGATCAACTTCAATCCTTCTAAAACCCAATGCTTTTATTTATTCGTAAAAGGAGTCTATTGCTCCCATTCTCATCTCCCATACTGAATGGGGACCAACGTGCTAATTGTCTGATGAAAAATATATTATCTTCCAGAATGTGCACTGGCTTCACATTGACATCACTGCTACTCACTTCAATAGCATGCCACTCCCCCCTTTGGATGCTGTGACACACTGCACTGTCCTGGGTAAGCTTTCCACCAATGAGTGATAGACTACATCAGATATAGTCCTCCATTCCACCCACAAAACATTATGGAACTGAACAGCACTGGTTATATGGCATGGGGTCATCATCCAGTTGAAACAAATATGGATCTGTAGCAAAGAACTGCCACATTGTAGGGAGTGGAATTGTCTAAAATGTTAAGGAAATCATTGGTGTTTATGGTTCCCCACAAAACCACCAAAGGTTCTTGGCCATATCATGAACAACAGTCCCCCCACCTCTGAACTTCATTGTTGGCATAGCACATTCCAGCAACAGATATAACTCTGAACTTCATTGTTGGCATAGTACATTCCAGCAACAGATATAACTCCTTTAACTCCAGTAGCCTCCACATCCATACCCCTCACATCTGATCAAAATAGCATGTAGTGAGATTAATTACTCCATTGAAATCTTTTCTACTCCTCTATGGTCCATTTTTGTGTGTTCATTGTGCCATGCAAAGCAAAATTATTGATTGCAGTTGCTTATGTTTGGCTTATGCAATGCCACTTTCCCAAGAAAACCAAGGTTGTAGAGCTGTGTACATAGTGTGTTCATACAGATCTAAACTCTTGATGTCTAACTCCTAGTTGGCATTTTGCAGGGATGTCTGACAAGATTGTCATATTATCCTTGTGACTGCCCCCAACCACAGAAATTGAGTTCCCAAGGTTTTCCTGTGCATTGCTGGACCGTGATGGTATCCTCATACTTCCATTTCATGTCGCCAGTGGTTGACTTTGTGTGGCATGGGTGGTCAGAAAATTTCGCAAATTGAAAGGTCAGCACTGTGACATCAAATAATAATACTCCTCTCAAAATCAACCAACTTAGGTTTATATGCCATAATGTGAACAACTAACTTGTGTGACTCATATGCCCTACTTTAGGACTACTTCTCTGGAATGTGGTCCTGGATGGCTTCTTAAACCTTGATATTGGGAATGCTAAGACACAGGCCTATGCAGACGACCTTGTCCTGATGCCTGCGGAGGACGGTAGAGCTCAATTAGAAAACACTGCAAACCGGGCGATTGCTGCCGTACAACAATGGGCCAGTGAAAAAAAATCTGACAATATCACCAACAAAGACAAGTTCAATACTACTTCAGGGAACTTTGGACATCAGGAGGCCTCCCCAAATAAAAGTTCAGGGAACCACAGTCAAACTAACAACAATTAAAGTATCTCGGTGTCATCTTAGACAAAAACTTATCCTTCACATCCCACATTAACAATATCCAGAACAAAATTAGAAAATATTCCTCTCTCTTCACAAGAACTACTCGCAAGGACTGGGGCCTAAGAAAGAAGACCCTCGCCCTTTACTACAAAACGATCTTCCTGCCAGTCAACAACTGTAACAAACAGAAGAAAGCTAGAAACAATGCAACGATACATCCTGCTCACTATATCCAGAGCCTGCAATACAGTCAGCACCCACGCACTCCAGGTCCTCACGGGCACCCTTCCTCTGGAGTTGGAAGTCATTCGATGTGGACTCCTCTACCATCTCTCCAAAGGCCAAACTGCTACCTGCCAGAACTTCAGGATAGATCTGACAATGACACCAAAACAGAAAAGAAGAGACTAACCTTCACCTCCAACAAACTTGGCAAACACACTGGGAAATTCACCAAAAAGTTCAATTACCCGAAAATTCATGCCAAAAGTACACTCTGTATTCCCAACATATCCACACTGGCTTTCACCAGGACTACTAACCACATACTTGCTCACCGGCCACGGTGCCATCAGACAGAAGCTATCAGATTTTGCACTGAGCGACACACCTCTCTGCCACTGTTGACAGACAGAAACGTGGGAGCACCTGATGCACCACTGTCAATTATATGATAACTTACGCTGCCGTCTAATTACAGAGACCCAATATACATTACCAGTGCTTTTTTTGTGAAGGTACGCAACGGTACGATGTACCAGCACCTTTATTAACAGTAACGTGTGACATTTGGATGCAGTGCACTTTGAAATTTGCAATATTCCGTAAATTTTTTTCACATGTTTATCTACTATTCAAATAAGCTTAAAATTATTTAACTAAATTTAAATTTTTCACTGTCTATTGTTAAGATATTTTCTATATAAAACTGTATAACTGTCGTTTCGCGGAAGTGTGTTATCCACATTTTCCCTATCTCTGTTTAGATGGTCACAGTACCTGAATATCCGGATGACACCGACATTTTCGACAGTTTCAAAAAAAAAAAAATTCAAATTTAACAACTGGAGACAATACTGATAACGAGAAACGGAAAACGAGGACATCAAAGGTATTAAACCTTTGATGTCCTCGTGTTGGCATTTGGTGAAAATGAAGTTAGAAAATTGTCAATTAGGTTACAGTTAAATGCAATTTGTGGATTTCGCGGGTACCTAATTGAAAAGATGGTTTCGGAAGAATTGAAGAATTTGATGGACGCTCTGAGTACAATACCAATTTCATCAAGTGAATGTGAACGAGGATTTTCACAAATGAATCTGATTGTCAGCCCGACCAGAGCTTCATCGATGACAAAAACAGTTTCTTCACTACTGTTTCTTAAAATTGTATGCCCACCACTGACCCGCTTTGATCCAGCAAAATATGTCGATATGTGGCTGCTCCGAAAACGTCATTAAGAAAGAGACACACAAAGAGGAAAAAAAGAAGTCGGCATAGGGTGTTGGATGAAAACTTAATAAAAATTTGGAATATTCTACAAAAACTTTATTATAAAATTATTTTTACTTATGTTATTTATTTTTACTTATTATTTTTAGGGGCCATAGTCTAACGAAGGACCCTTAAAAGGTCACTCGGTTCTCTGCCTGTCCATCCATCTGTCACAGCATTGTATCTCTGGAACCACTCAACCTATTGACTATACATTTAAGATGGCAGAAAATGAAAAATACCTGGGAGTAATTGTGCAGTTGGATACGAAGTTTTCTGAGCAATGCAGACAGGCTGCCAGGGCAGGTCATGGGGAGTTGTCAATGATATATAGGAATTTTGCTAGCAGGGAAAAGGAGGTGATTGTCCCTCTGTATAAGGCAATGGTCAGGCCACGCCTTGAGTACTGCGTGCAGGTCTGGAGGCCTCATTTTAGGAAGGATGTAGATTTGCTTGAGCATGTACAGAGAAGGGCAACAAGATTGGTGAGGGGAATGAAAGGATCCTCTTACCAGGAGAGGCTTAAGTTCTGCAAATTGCAGCAGCTGGAGACTAGACACCCACAAGGTGATCTGATCAAGGTGCATAAGGCCTTGAATGGGTTGAGCACGCTGAATTCTGATGGGATTCTTCCACTTGTTCAGATTATGAACCTAAGGGGACATAAATTGAAATTGAGGAAAGACATATAGAATAGATGTGCAGAAATTTGCCTTTAGCCAGCGGGTGGTTAATTGCTGGAACAAGCTTTCATCTGTCATTGTGGAAGTTTATAGGTTAAATAAATTTAAGGAGGAACTGGACAAATATTTTGAGGGGATTGTTTTATAATTTTTTTTTTTTTTTGGGCTGATGCTGCATAAGCTCATACACTTGCTTTCTTGCATCACATGCCACTACTACTACTTTATATATCAATCTAAGTCACTTGCCCATCTCAGAATATTAATGGAGTGTGAAAATAGAGGTATTCAAATACTTTTTGGAGAATAGTTATGTGAATATATATGGTTAGCCCAGATAATTTAACCTGGCAAATAACAGCATTATTACCTGTAATACACTGATGCACATTTTTTAAACTAAATTATACAGCAAAATATATTTTCACATTACCTATACTACCTGATATGATGATGAATAATAATAGAATCTTCAGTTTAAACTCACCAACAAGAAGTTGGAAAAACAAAATGATAAGCAAAAAGTAGAACAGGATGAGACCACAATAGCCTAAATAACTAACTTGTGTGACTCACAAGTTAGTTACTGCACACCTAAAGTTACTATACTGTGCACACCTAAAGCATTTAATTAGTATAATTTTCAAGTTTAAAGGCTTACTTACAAACACCAGTGCTGGTTCTAAGCTGATGGGGTAGGGTTGCCCCATTAAGCTATTCTGGATTTTTCAGCCTTCACAACATGTATTTCAACTAGTATGCTAGTTCATATAATTCATTGTGTCTATACAAGTGTGGGCTTGTGAATCATTTGCATGTTGTAAGGGCTGAAAAAACCAGAATAACAAAGTAGTTAATGTCCCCCCCCCCAGAATAAGCACCTCCGTAGCCAGGTGGGAAGGAGCAGCAGTGCATAGCACACGCTTCTTGATTAGACCGGGGTTCGAGCCCATCACCACCAAATACGGAGGATACGGAAAGGTCAGGGAATGACCACTGCATATCCCGGAGCAATATGGCCCAAGTTGCTAATGCTCCTAAATAACAAAACAAACAAACAAACCCCCAGAATGATCAACCACTCTAAACTGATGAATTTATTTAAAGGTAACATACAGTAGCCTCCTGTTATAATGCGGTTTGCTTTACACTGATTTGCTATAACGCTGTTCTTTTATTATAACCTGTATCTCACTATAAACCTATCACAACTCACTATAATGCTCTTTTACCAGCATACAGATTGAATTTTTTAATTAAATTCTTTTATAGATTGAATTTTTTGCACGTTTAATGAAAATGTTTCATCTGATGTAGTTGATAGCATGAGAATGAATAGCAAAACAGCATTAAAACGTTTCCCATGCCCATTAACATTTTCTCCCATGCTGAATTAATTGCAGCCCAGTGACTTATGTTCTGAGATCAACATTCGAAAAAATGATCAAGTTAAGGAATATGCAGTATTGCTTGTAATTTTTGCATTATATGCATTTATCCAAAGTCTAGTCACCACTCAGTACAGCATTAGACATCATCCATAACAGACAGTTTGCTCAAACATTGTATCATAATTAATACAACGCAGTTACATTTTCGAAGAGTTAATAGTGGCACATAAGAATTAAAAAAGCAATGTCTGGTCGCAATAAAAAAAAGATTAAGTTTGAAAAATTAAATTAGACATTTTGAAGCAAATCAATTTCGGTCAACCACAAGTGGATGTGTGTAATAATTTAGGACTGATGGGTTCAACTGTAAGAACAATTATAAAAATTAAAGAATTAATTTTAGCAGCAGGAAGGACAGCTGTTCCACTGCAGGCAACTAAATTGACTAGAGCCAGGCCAGCTATTATGATTGAAGTGGAGAAACTTCAGTTATTTAGATTTTTATAAATCTAAATAATTGAAGATTATTTAAATAATTAATTAATTTAAATCAATTAATTAATAATTAATTAATTTAATAATTAATTAATAATTTTTAAATTTTATTAAGTAATTTAATAATTAATAATTTTTTAAATTTTATTAAGTAATTTTATAATTGCTAAATAATTTTATTGAAGATTAAATTTGAATTTTATTGAAATTTAATTTCAATAATTTTATTGAAGATTAGATTTTATTGAAGAATAACCAATGCAGATTCCGTTAAGTTCAATTATTATTAGCCTATATAAAGATCTCAAGAAAGCTCACCTCGAAAAAAAATGTGGAACCATTTAATGCTAGATAGGGCTGGTTCATTAGATTTAACAAGTGCTATAACCTGCACAAATAGCAATCCAGGGAGAAGCTGCAAGTGCAGATCAAGGAGGAGCTGAGACTTTCAAAAAAAGAACTTGTTAAAATTATTGGAGGTGTTATACTGCTCAACAAGTTTTTAATATAAATGAAACAGGACTTTTTTGGAAACGAATGCCTAAAAGAAGTTTCATATTGAAAGACTTTATTGCTGAGTGGTTAATGCTGGGTGGGGGGGGCTTAAATTAAACTCCCTTTTAGTTTACGATTCAGAAATTACAAAGGCTCTTAAAGGTTTCATGAAATCAAACATACTTGTAATTTGGTAGGCTAATAAAAAAAACTTGGATAACCAGGCCTCTTTTTATTGATTGGTACTCTGAATTCTTCTGTCCCACAGTGTATAGGTATTGTGTGCAAAATAACCTTGATTACAAAGCAATTCCGATCATGGATAATGCGCCAGAACATCCAAGCAAAGAAAGCTTAGAAAACTTGAACAATCATATAAAAAATTTTTACATGCTTCCAAACACTACATCTCTGATTCAACCAATGGACAAAGGTGTTATTGCCACATTCAAAGCTTACTACATGAGGAACACCTTTTCCCAAGCTATTAAAGCCATCAACACTGGTGAAAATGTACTGAGCCTAAAGGAGTTTTAGAAATCCTAAAACATTAAAACTGCCATCTACAACACTTCAAGTGCCTAGGATGAGGTGACTCAGAAAAACATGAATGGAGTGTGGAGGAAAGTTTTGAAGGAATGCATAAAGCATTCCCAAGAACTTGATGATTTGGTTGAGAATGTTAAAGTACAAATTGTTGAGCTCAGAAAAGAAGCAAAATTGGACAAAATGGACAATGACGATGTACAAGAGATGATCAACAATGACAGGGATGGCCTCTTTAATGAAGAACTCATGGAAATGACAAAAGAACAAGAGTTTGAAATTGAGGGAGAAGATGATCAAGATCCTACAGATGAAGAACTTATAAAGTTGCTGACTGCAAAAGGATTTAGTAAAGCTCTCAAACACTTTGAAAAAATGTGTGATTATTTCTGGGAGAATGACCCTGACATAGAACGAAGTTCCAAGGTAATACGCAATTTAAAGAAAGAAATGAACCCCTACATGATTTTGTACAATGAGAGAAAGCGTGACAAAGTACAACCCAAAATCAACACATTTTTCAGTCCATTACATATCAAAATTAAGTTTAATTTTGATATGTAATGTAGTTACTTACCATATAATTATATACATATGTAATATAGAATATTTTATATTTATAAATTTTTGTATATTAAATATTTTGACCGATATTTGTACATCTTTTCACTACCATTTATTATTGATTAGGAAATATCCTATGGCACAGATCACAACTGGCAAATACATATGTTACTTTGTGGAAATGCGGTGCTCGCTTAGCACCATATTCCCATAATGCAGCTTCATGAGACGTTATCTGTCAAGCAACCTTGTAATTTACAGGGTACAGTGAAACTACCAAACTATATCAAAGTTGGATTTGGTAGGCAGCAGGACCGAAGGGAACGATACAACATGATTCCTCTATACCATTATTTTTTTTTATACCACTTTGTAAACTACAGTGAATTGAGAATTGTTAAAAATAATTGCATTAATTTTTTTTTAACAAATTGATTTTCACATTTCTCAAAAACATGAGTACTGGATGGCAGAATTAATAGTGTAACTCAAACAGTTTATTTATATATTTTATAAAGAGGAACAATTAATCACTTGTAAAACAAATAACTCTGTTTCTAATGTTTTAAAAGACATGTTGAACGCAGCGATTAGATGGTTGTAATAAGAAGGCTTCTCTACATTAAGATGCTGTTTAATTTTGAAATAAATTTTGCATAGAATAAACAACTCAAAAAAATTAAAAGGAATTCTGAAAAGCAGTGCTCCCCCTGTACGTTACTTGTATTGCAGAAACAGAATGTACCTTGTTAGCCTCCAGTGTGGGAAAAGTTTCATAGGGAAAGCAGAGCATGGAGTTAGATAGTATGGTGGGGGGGGGGGCTATAATGACATTGCATTCAGTGAAAATCACCACTTCTTTATCTGAAACCCATAATTTTGGCCAGAGAGCTCCACCAGAAGAGAAGATACCATAAAGGGGATTATTATCCGGGCAACTTCCAACAAAAATATGAACAAGCTCCACCTTCCCCAAATGATAACCATTTTCTGCAGTTCAATTCAGAAGGGGAGCCATGTGAGGGTTACCCAAATGGAGCTGGAGAAAAGTTGTCACACTACTCACTCCCAACTGCAGTTCACCAATGTCACTCCTGCCCAGATGCTTACATATGTGGATAGACAACAGTCCACAGACAACCTACCAACCAGCATATCCACTACAAGGCAATGGCAGTCCAGCCAACCCATGCCCACCAACCACCTGGCTAATTTATGAGCAACTAGAAAGAGAAGAGAAGGAACTGCGCAATGAAAGAAGGCTGTACTACCTGCCTCCAGGTGTACCAGTTCTGTGGTTTCCACACCAAAAACCTTTGTTTTACTTTTATTGCTCATTAACAGGAATCCAGTAGTCATGTAACCTCTATGTCTAAAAGTTTGAGTTTACATTTTTCATCTCAGAGGGAAGCACACAGAAATGTAACAAATCTTTAGTTTTTTTTTTTTTTTTTTAAGTATTGTTAATTCTCTATAAAATTTATTTCAAAATTAAACCGTCTTTTAACATAGAAGGGTGTCATTTTTACAACAATAAATCCATGCTCCATAAGTTTATAAAACATTTAAAGTTTAATTTTGAAACTGAGAGAAGAAAATTCCCTTTATGCTAGTAATTCTTCTGTTTGATCTCTCAAATGTTAAAATATTTAATTGTTGTTTGAGGCATGAAATTGTTCAACAGTAATTTATAGTTGAAAATGCTTGCACGTTTTCCTTTTCTACTACAATGGAAGTTACTTCTGCTATATATCTGAAAAGGATTAAAAGAAAGTATTCCATTACTTTTAAAAATTTTGTTATGCTGCTTATCAAAGAATATTATATGCATAGTAGCAATAACCAGTCATTTTTCGATATAAGAACCAGTGGCAGCTTATGACTCTGATGTATAGGGGTGCTGCTTCTTAAAGTTACATTAAATTGCCTTGGTTATAAGACATGCAGACATAGATGGTAATAATAATAAGCAAGTTAAAAATAGTAAAAAACATTAACTGGAGACTTACCATTAACAGACTTGGGTAATCTCGAATTTTTATTTAAAAATAAAATTCATTCTTCAATTTTTATTTGTTGAATATAGATTAATAACTTTTTCATTCAAGTTTGGTGCACTGTTCAAATCGGCACTGCTCGCTCTGCAGTTCTTTTGACTTGTTTTATCACCTCTAAAATTGCATATTGGGAACCTGCCAACTAAGCATTGACTCAACCACTGGACCTAAATGTGGAACTGCATAGTGCACAGTTCCACCTATGGTTAAACCTTAAAGTTGAAAATGATCTCGTGTTTTTATTTGTTTATTATTGAAATGATTATTGGAAATAGAGGATGAGTATACTATATGTTTACTATAGGGGCTTAAAGGCGAACAGGTATCCTGTGTGTTATCAGACACTCAGCCTAAAACACTGATGGATCCAATATCTCTCTATTACAGAAGATTTAGGAGAAGTCCGGTTGGCCTGCCTCCCTAAAATCCGCTCATGCACACCTTCTCGATGGTAAGCCCTGTTACGTCACTTAGGTGGCAACGAACGTGTAGAGTGGTTCTCTTCAAGACGCCTGGTCAGCGTGAAGAGGAAAAGACCAAACCCTCCAGCACATGGGTAGTAAATGGATGGCCAGTGCTCAAAACAGAAGGAACTGGAAAGTTGCTGGAGAGGCCTTCATCCTGCAGTGGATTGAAAATGGCTGATGATGATGATGAAATACTATATGAGAGACCTGTTAATAAAAATATTCATTGCATTGCATTGTTCTTCACAAAATTTCATATAACTCCGTATATTTAGATTTAAAAAGCTGAGGTTGCTGCAGTTCCGCAGTGCCTACCAACGAGCCGCCCCTGATAAGAACTGCAAACCTGCATACAGGTAACCCTCATATAACATGGTAGTTAGGTTCCTATAAAATGTCATGTTCTGCGAAATTGTGTTATACGGGACTAAGAAAAAGTACAAAAATGGGAGTTACATTCCAAAAGCTAACAAAAATACTATTTCGTTAACAAAACTGACAAAAATACACCATTCTAGATTTCGTGTATCTTCTGCTCTCTTTAAAAAATCAGTAATCTGGATTTGTTTGCTTTTGTTCGATAAATATTTGTCAATTTAATCATATGGAACTAAGTATTTTTGAATTTCGAGCAGCTTTCATTGAAGAATCTGCATTAAAAAATATAAGATTCTGTTTGCTTGGCTAACTTTATGCCTTCCTGTATGCTTTTTAATATAAAATTTGAAAGTTTAGAATTTTTATCTGCACTATCATACTCTGAGTTGATTTGGCTTTACCTCCACTGCCATTTCCATCAAATCCATTTACCAGCCTCTTTTTATACCAGTAATTCTTGAACACCTTCAGTAATCATATCTTCTTTTATTTTTTTTTTAGGAGCATTGGCGACTAAGGCCCTGTTACTCTGCATATATTGTCTATAAATTATGTGTGTCCTGAGGTCAGTTTTCTGTTTTGCTGGATGAAAAACCAGAGTTTCCGGGAGAAAAACCATGCTACCCGAGCCCGACTAACTCAGGCGTGTTGTGAAAAAGACCCATAAAAATTCCTCCTTTCATCGACAAGATTCGAACTCGGGTCTTTTCCAGCTGGTGTGGGAGGACGGCGATTCTATGAACTGTGCTACCATGAAGGCTTCAGTAGAAATATCATCAAAACCTTCCCCTCCTACCGATGTAGCAAGTTCTACTATTGCACCGATTCCGTTTCCTGCCCATTCGATCATATTTCCTGAATGAACTGACTCTGGCCATACATTTTTTCACACGCATTTAACATTGACAGTTTTACTTCTTTCAGCAATAAAGCTACGATTCTGATGCAGTCCACAATTGAGAAATGTTTCCATTACTTCAATAGATTCAGAATCAATTTTTTCCAAAATCCATTGTAACGATTTTCTGATGTAATGAGTTTTAAAGATGGATATAATGCCTTGATCTTATGGCTGAATGAAAGAAGTTGTATTAACCTAGTACAACTGTGGTGGTAGGAACATAACTTCAACATTTGGATGACTTAAAGCTTTTGGATGGCCTGGTGTTGCTATCCAATAGTAATAAAACTTTGAAATCTAAATTTTTCCACAAGTTCAATAGCACAGAATGTAATATGGGGATTTCCCAACAAAATAAAATACAGGGATTTCTCAATAATTTTTGTTTTGACTAGCAAGTCAACAGTGAGGATTCAAAATGAGTGGAAATTTTGAAAAATTACATCCAACATAATGCAGGGGTTTCTCCGCATAAAAGTTCAAAAATACCCTGTTATGTGACGTTTACTGAAATTCTCTAACTGTGTTATATAAGTACCGTGCTGTGCGAGGATTGCCACAATTTATCAATCGTGTTATAGCGAAACCATGTTGTAGAAGTACCGTGTTATACGGGGGTTGCCTGTATTTATTTTGAATTGTTATATTAACTGAATATGAATTTTTATGTTTTATTTAAAGTTCAGTTGCTGTTTTATTATACTGTAGTACATATTTTTGTTCATAATTTCTTTATCTTGTTAAATTTTAGTTTAATGGCAAAATATCTGCTGAGCTCAACGGGAGATTTGGTGAAGTCGGGTATTGATGAATGCTTTTCCATTTTCTCTGAGACTACATCAGATCAAGTGGGGCCATCATCAACCAAGTAAGGAACTGAATGAAATACACTCCATTTTCTTATTTTATATTCAAAAGAAAATTAGAGTGAGGCATGTACTCACAATTTATCAAAAGTATTTTGATAGCTGTTTAAACAAAAATAAAAACACACACACATAAAAGAGATTGTGAATCAGCGGCATGTATGCCACAAGCAGCATGCATTGGAAAATGTGGGGCACACAGCTGCCCATGAATAGTTTATTTTATAAAAAAAAGTATATATATATATATATATTTTTTTTTTTTTTTTTTTTTTTTGAAGACAAATTTGTTTTATGTTCTATCAGCCACATCTGATGGTGAAAGTAATTTTGTGCAGAATTATGCTGCAACAAAAGTTTTCATTATGAACTCTCAAGTACTATTACCTTTTGTAATAATAATAACAATAAAGAATACTTACCAATATTGTTTTTTTTTTCCATAGGAGAAGAGAAAATTGTTATATTTTTTCCTATGGCATACGAAAATTGTTATAATTTTGTTTCAACTTGTTTTTGGCATGCAGAACAGAAAAGGTTCCCCCCTTGCTGTCATAATAGAATAACATATGATTTATAAAATATTGACTACACCAAAACACTGAATGGCAGAATGCATCTAGTTCAGGTTCAAGTGGAAGAGGAACTCAATATGAAAGGAGGCCTCACAGTGGCTAAATATAATTACCACTATAGCTTCAGCAGACTTACCCAAGAGGTCTAGGGGTGTATAGTAAAGATTTACCAGTGTGATTACTCATGGACATTGCATGACATTGCTTGATGATTTTCATAGGCAAGTTGCAATGTACAAACCCTTAATCACAGAACTCAGTGATATCATGCTCACAGAAACAAGACATTGGAGGAGTGAAAATGCATTTTATTTATTTTTTATTTAAATCAGATTGAGGTGTACACCTTACCCTGGAAACAGCATATGAAGCCAGGGGGTTTCTTGCTAATATACAAGGTGAGTAACATTTAAGAGATTGTCTTAGTTCAATAGACATAGTATTTTTCAATATTACTTGAATGAATCATTAAGAATACATAAATGTTACATGGGTGATTATAAATAAATAGTCAAAGAATACATATACAGTCATATGACTAATGCACAAGGTGAGGTCGGGTATTGATCATAGTGACATAGTATGTGACAATATTACATAAATGCATATTGTGAACATAGAAAAGGGAAATAGTCACATGATTAATTATTTAGGACCTTTCTTTTACCAATGTCGATCTGGTAGTTGTTTGGCAGGATGGTGTATACACGATGCACAGCCTCGGTCTGGTAGTTCTTTTCTTTGTAAAATTGGCCACAGTCTATGTCCAGGGTGAGGAACATACCAATAGTATTGGAAGGGAACATCTGGTCTACAGATTTTATCCTGTTTCTGGGTGGCTGCATTGTAATTTGGCTATGTCGATGGAGTCTGCTGGAAGTTGGGTGGTGAACGACTGTCTCAGCTATGCTAGGGATTGCCATCTTTTTGATGATGAGTTTTGAGAAGGTAGATATTTTCATTTTGATTAATATCGTTATGTAGCAATAAATCATGAACTATGCTGTTTTGATCTAATAGAAAAATCTTGGCCCGACGAAGAGAACACTTCCATATAGATAATATTATTCCAACTTATATTGTACCATATTTAGTATACTAAAAGCATCTAGATAAACCATAAATCCTAGCTAGATATATAGTTATGTCTGTGCTCTCCTTTTTCTAGTTCTTTGTAAACTAAAAAGGTTTTAGGGGTAAAAGCCTCGGACTACGGAAAATTCACTAATCGAACAAGTTAGTTCATAGTAACATGTTAGTTTATAGTAAATCACCAAAGTAGGTGAAAATGGCATCATTTTTGTTATATCTCATATTGTGAATGCCTTCACAATGAGTTGCTCTGATATTGCACTACCTCGAATAAGTAATGCTTCATCAGTGGAGAAGACTAATTTTACTTATTCTCGGCAGATACCACCACCCAGGTGGCACCGTTTCAAGGCTTTTTAGCCTCTCATTGGCGGACGGGTAGGTACCCTGGTGTTACAATAAGTGACAACCCAGTTATGAAGTATAACTCCACAATATGAGAGATGCCAGATGGTGAGCAACAGTATAGGGCTGAATTTCATTAATAGAACAAGTTAGTGCATAGCATCATGTTAGCTCATAGTAAATTACTGAGGTAGGTGAAATGGCATAATTTTTGTTATATCTCATATTGTGAATGCCTTCACAATGAGTTGTCCTAATATTGCATTACCTCGAATAAGCAATGCTTCACCAGTGGAGTTGACTTGGCTCATCATAGCCACAGATGCTAATGTGTCATAAAACTTAAACAACCAAATCACCAGTGGAGAAAACCAATGTTACTTATTCTCTGCAGAGTGACAGGACCTGCCAGAGTAAATATAACTATACTGGGTGTACCTGGTCTGCCTCCACGAGACCAAATGTGGGCAATGGTGGGTCCCATTAGGGACCCAATGGCTAAAAGACCAGATGAACAACTGTACAAAACATTACATATCACAATATCCATAAACTGTTAAATCTCTGGTTTTACAGTGTACTGTATCACACAACAACGTATACTACGCAGAGATGGGGGAAACCCTTGGTGCCGTTTGACCCAAAAATACTTTACATTTTATTCTCTGCAGATACTCCCACCTTTTTATTATCAGCTTGCTTGATTAGTGAATTTTCCATAGTCTGAGGCTTTTAGCCCTAAAACGTTTTTAGTTTATACTGTTGCACACCTCTTGTCTCTCATATTGTGGAGTTATACTTTATAATTGGATTGTTGCTTATTGTAATAAGCCCCAATGACAGGCCAAAAAGTCTTGAAATGGTGCCGTTTGGGTGGTGGTATCCATCGAGAATAAGTAACAGTAGTCTTCTTTACTGGTGAAGCGTTGCTTATTTTAGGTAGTGAACATGTCAGGGCAACTCGTTGTGAAGGCATTCACAATATGAGATATAACAGAAATTATACCATTTCACCTACTTCGGCGATTTACTACAATCTAACATGATGCTATACACTAACTTGTTTGATTAGTTCTTTGTAGATTATGGTGTTGCCTTTTTATTATCAGATGTAGGGAATATAGCAAAGTTAAAGGTTTTGCATATTAATGGACAAAATTGAGTATTTGAAGAAGTGAGGTAGAGAGCCTTAGACATTATTAAAACTAAGTTTGGCAGATACTGAAGTGTCTAGTAATGCATCAATGATGTTCTGGTTCAGAATTGATAATTTTATTGGGAGAATTAGTTATAAGGAAACATCTGTTAAAAAAATAGAAGAGAACCACAGTATGTTTGCTTGGTGCAAATATTGAGGCTGTTACAAACCAGTTGTTAGTTAGCATTAGCATTAGTAGAGGCACATGATGGAAGAAAGCAAGCTTATACAGCATCAGCCAAAAAAAAAAAAAAAACCATCCCATTTCACTGATCCATTCATTACAGATGTTTGTCTAGTTCTGACTTGAATTTATTTAAGCTATCAACTTCCACAACAACAGATGGAAGTTTGTTCCAGCAATCAACTACCCGCTAGCTAAAGTAAGTTCTTAAAGGAATTAAAGGGAGTGTGATTGTACATGTATGAACTATTGATATGAATCATAGAATAACTGAAGAGTTGGTCCAGAAGCATATGGTCATGCTGCAAAACTATTGGAAACAAGTCTTGTGACTGCAGTGTTGCCCAGACACCACTAGGAAGGACCTTATGATAGGAATCTTGTTGATTAACTTCATACTTGAGGAACTCTTCAAGGTTTATGGGAGAGAAATATTTCTCAGTTTAGCTTATACTAGTGAGTAAAATGAATTTATTTAATAAAGATTGCATCATTTAAACAAAGGAGATGCATTTCCTGTAATGAAGTCACTTAATTAAGTTTCTTAATTGGAAACTTAATTAAGTGTAACCTTGATGCTCTTGAGAAGGGAATAAGTTTAACCTTGTAGGGGGTACATTATGCCCTCCTTAAGAGCATTTATGAGAGACCTCAATATAACGTGAACATTGTAAGACACCTACATTGTAAGAGATACATCAACCAATAAAACGTAAACAGTTATAATGGATCTATAAGAAAAAAATATATATAGTTGTCCTCTTAGATAGTAATGCCAGGAGTGTCAAACAAAATGAATGAATTTGGGCTGATGTTCAAGCCTACTAATGTTAATATTCTGGAGCTAAATGAGACATGCTGCCATTTTGAGGATCTTCATGGTGTGAGTTAGTGTTAGTTGTGGCAAATGATACAAGGAAGCGAGCTTATATAACATCAGTCAAAAAAAAAAAACCCTACCCACTTGATCTCTCCATTCCTTCTAATAATTTGTCCAATTCCTCCTTACATTTATTCAAATTACCTCTCTCCACAACACCAAATATAAGTTGGTTCCACCAATCAGTCACTCTCTGACTGAAAGCAAATATTCACACATCTATCCTGCAACCATCCTTTCTCAGTATAAATTTATTGCCTCTTTACTTACGTATAAAGATTTCTTAACTTATGTAGACACCAGAAGGAAGAGGTTTAATCACTTTGGTCCACTTGATATCGATAGTTTGAGTGTTAATGATCCTGCTTAGATTGCTAACAAACTGAATGAGTATTTTGCATCTACATTCGCACATGAGGAATTATTTAGGGAAGTGGATGCTAGAAGTTTATCAAACTCTAACTGAGAACTAAATGATTTTGTAATAACTGAGAGGAAAGTGGAAGAGAAATTATTGAAGTTAAACATAACAAAATCACCTGGGATGGATGGGATCTATCTAGTTATATTAAGGAAGGCAGCGAAGGAAGTAAGCAAACCCTTAGCCATAATTATGAGAGGATTTTGGATTTAAGGGAGGTTCCCCACAGACTGGATATGTTCAAATGTATTCCCACATTCACAAAAGGGGATCAAAGGGGGACATGAGTAATTGCAGTCCTGTTAGTCTAACTTCCATTCCAAGGAAAATAATGGAGTCACTGGTTAAAGAAGTAATGTAAGACCATCTAGACAGGAATTCATTTGTATTGCCGGCACAGCATGGATTTGATAAGGGGAAATCTTGTGTGTCCAATCTGATTGGATACTATGATGCAGTAACAAAGGAACTGGATGCAAAAAAAATTAATTTTGATAACACATACTTAGATTTGAGGAATGCTTTTATACTGTTGCACGTAAAAGACTGCTGTAATTTGGAGTAGTGTGGCATTAAGGGCAAGTTGCTGCTATGAATTAAGGGATGGTTAAATGGGAAAAGACAGAGAGTGCTTATCAATGGACTATACTTTGTGGACTAATGTTATTAGTCCCCCAGGGTTTGCTATTGGGTCCATTGTTATTTTCTGTATTTATCAATCACATTAGATTTAATGTCCAAAGTTGCAGGTGGTACAAAGGTTGGTTAATAGCAGTAATGATGATATTTTACTGCAACAAAATCTAGAAAGTTAGGCAGATGGGCTTAGAAATGGCGATTATTTAAGTTTAAAATTGACAAATTCAAAGTTATTATTGTTATTTGGTTTTTAGGAGCATTAGCAACTAAGGCCATAATTGCTCCGGGGATATGTGGCGGTCATTCCCTGACCTTTCCGCATCCCCCATATTTGGTGGTCACGGGCTCGAACCCTGGTTTAATCAAGAAGCACGTGCTACACACTGCTGCTCCTGGCTATGCAGGTGCCCAAATTCAAAGTACTGCATATGTGTAGCAGTAACCCCAAAGCAACATAACAACTGTGTATGGTACCACACTCTAGGTAGTGGAAAATGAAAAAGACCTGGAAGTAATTTTGCAGTCGGATTTGAAGTTCTCTGAGCAGTTCAGACAGGCTACCAGAACAGATCATGGGGCTTATTCAGTGATATGCACGTATATTTCCAGCAGGAATAAGGAAATGATTATCTCATTATATAAGTCAATGTTTAGGCCACATCTTCAGTACAACATAGATGTCTGAAGGTCTCGTTATTGGAAGGATGTAGAGTTGTTGCAATGAGTACAAAGAAGGGTGACGAGATTGATGAAGGGAACAAAAGGCTGCTCTTAACAAAAAAGCTTTAAGTTCTTCAAATGGCTGCATCTGGAAACTAAGCACCTGCAAGGTAATCTGATTGAGATGTTTAAGACTTTGAATGGATTGAGCAAGCTCAAAGATGGGATTCTTCTTCTTGCTCAGACTACACATATGAGTTGGAGGGCACAAATTCAAATTTGAGGAAGCAGAATAGATGTATGGAAGTTTGCCTTTAGCCAACAGCCGGTTGATTGCTGGCACAAACTTCCATTTTTTGTTGTGGAAGTTGATAGTTTAATAAATTCAAGGAAGAACCAGACAAATTCTTGGAGAGTATGGATGGGTAAAGTATGTTGGAGGGAATGGATAAGTGAAATAGGAAGAGTTTTTTTTTTTTTTTTTGCTGAAGCTGGATAAGCTTGCTTTCTTGCATCATTTGCTAATAGCTATAATATACATACTTCAATCAGCCCCCCTCACAGGTTCCTAGTTTCCAGATGCTGCAATTTGCAGAACTGAAGTATTTTATGGTAAGTGTCTCTGACTAATCTTTACTGTCCCTGACTAACCTTTTTGCTTTTCTCTGCACCCATTCCAGTAGATCCACATTCTTCCTAAAATGAAGCTTCCATACTTGAATGCAGTACTGAAGGTGAGCCTAACCATTGCCTTGTACATAGTGTTAATTGTGATATGACTCCGGGGGAGGTGTCTCCCAAGAGGGATAATCACCTCCTTATCCATCCTAGCAAAGTTCCTGAATATCATTGACAAAATCCTACGAGATGTCCTGAAATCCTATCTGCACTGCTCATAGAACTTCATATCTCACTGCACAATTAACCTCAGATCTTTTTCATTTTCCACTACCCTGAGTGTAGTATATTGAAGCAGTGTTAGGTGGGTCAGAAAAACTGCTAGCTTGGGGTTATATACAGACTGATAGGTTAACAGTAACCGCTGCTAGTGGTGGAAGTTATTCTGGCACTGCTTCTATTAGCATGAGCAGCATCCTGGAAAACAAGTTGGTGGGGATTTCAGAGACTGCTGAGAGTAATAGTGGAACAAGTAAATATATGGGCTGTGTTAGGGTAGCTAAGAATAAGAACAGGTTCGTGTATACTTGCATATACACCAATGCTAGAAGTTTAGTAAATAAATTTGATGAATTTGTGGTGCTAGTTGAAACAGCAAAGGCAGATATTGTTGGGATATCAGATATATGTGTCTGATATGTGGTGTCACACAGAAATAAGAAACATAGAATTGGAATTTGGGGAGTACAATGTGTACAGGAAGGATAGACCGGACAGGAGGAGAGGAGGGGTTATGCTGTTAGTTAAGAAACACATAAAATCTAGGGAAGTGCATCCAATTGACATAGGTGGACAGTGCAATGTTGAGTCAGTTTGGTGTGACATAAGCACTGGGAAAGAATAATTGAGAGTAGGAGTGTGTTATAGGCCTAATGACTTTGATGAGTATAATGAACAACTGTACAGAAAAATAGTGGGCCAGTAAATCAGATTGTCTTATAACAGGAGATTTATGCTGTTAATTAAGAAAAACATAAAATCAAAAGAAGTGCATCCAGTTGATATAGATGAACAGTGCACTGTTGAGTCAGTTTGGTGTGACATAAGCACTGTGAAAGCAAAAATAAGAGTAGGAGTGTGTTATAGGCCTAATGACTCGAATGAGTACAATGAACAATTGTACAGAGAAATAGAGTGGGCTAGTAAATCCGAATGTCTTATAATGGGGGAACTTGTGGGTTGGTCACTCACACACTAGTCAGACTTTTGGGGATTTATTGGATGATTGTTTTCTGCAGCAGTATGTTCGAGAGGCAACCAGAGAAAGTAATACTATTGATCTGGTTATCAGCAGTGATCATTCGTGTATTAAGAATTTGCAGATAAAGGAACCACTAGGTGGCAGTGATCACAGTGTACTGATGTGGGATTTACTTAAAGATTTAATTACCATCAGGGGTAAAGGAAAGGGTTTTTGCTTCCGTAAAGGTGAGTACAGTGCTCTCCGACAGTTTTTAAATTCTGTACAGTGGGATCAACTGACGATGTTACCAACAGTAAATTCTAAGTGGGAAACATTTAAGGAATTTATCGTGGAAGCTACTAAAAGTTTCATACCTATTAAGAAATATTGTTCAAGGTTTAGGCCTAAATGGTTATCTAATGAACTAATGAGACACGTAATAGAGAAGAAAAATCCATGGGATGCATATAAATTATCAAGTGACTCAGAAGCCTATGGCAGATATAAGCTAGTCTGTAATCAGGGACAAAGGAGGTTAGGCAGGCGAAGGCAGATTACGAGAAATCCTTGGCAAAAGATGCTAAGAAAAACAGCAAGGATTTCTTTACTTATATAAACTCTAAAAGGAAGGGGATGAATCTGATTGGTCCATTTGACACCGATGGTTCGACTGTTGATGATCCTGCTCAGATAGCAAACAAACTGAATGAGTATTTTGCCTCTACATTCACACATGAGGAATTATTAAGGGTTGAAAATGGCAGAAGGTTATCAAATTGTAGCAGGATACTTAATGATTTTGGAATAACTGAAAGCAAAGTGGAGGAGAAATTGATGAAGTTAAACATAAGAAAGACACCTAAGGTGGATGGGATCTATCCAGTTATATTAAAGGAGGCGGCAAAGCAACTAAGCAAACCCTTAGCCATAATTATGAGAGCGTCCTTGGACTCAGGGGATATCCCCACGGACTGGAGATGTGCAAATGTATCCCCAATTCACAAAGGGGGATCGAAGGGTGACACGAGTAATTATTACAGACCAGTTAGTTTAACTTCTGTTCCGGGTAAAATAATGGAGTCACTGGTTAAAGATGCATTACAGGATCATCTAGACAAGACTGCAGCAATAATTCAGACACAGCATGGGTTTGTTAAGGGAAAGTCTTGTCTGACAAATTTGATAGGATATTATGATGTGGTTACAAAGGAACTGGATGCAAAAAATAATTTTGATATCATATATTTGGATTTCAGGAAAGCTTTTGACACTGTTGCGCATGGAAGAGTATTGTACAAATTGGAGAAGAATGGTATTAAGGGTAAGTTGCTACAATGGATAAAAGGATGGTTAAGTGGGAGAAGACAGAGGGTGGTAATCAATGGGTGCTGCTCTTCGTGGACTAATGTTATTAGTGGAGTCCCACAGGGTTCGGTGTTAGGTCCACTGTTGTTTTGTATATTTATCAATGATATTGATGAAGGTATATCAGGCTTAATGTCGAAGTTTGCAGATGATACAAAGGTTGGCAGGGTTGTTAATGACAGTAATGGCAGTGTGCTACTGCAACAGGATCTAGATAATTTGGGCAGATGGGCTAAGAAGTGACAACTGAAGTTTAACCTTGACAAATGCAAAGTACTGAATATGGGTAGAAGTAACCCCAGAGAAACGTACCAACTGTGTGGTACTACACTTAAGGTGGTAGAAAATGAAAAAGATCTGGGAGTAATTGTGTAGTCAGATATGAAGTTTTCTGAGCAATGCAGACAGGCTGCCAGGGCAGGTCATGGGGTTTTGTCAATGATATATAAGAATTTTGCTAGCAGGAAAAAGGAGGTGATTATCCCTCTGTATAAGGCAATGGTCAGGCCACACCTTGAGTACTGCGTACAGGTCTGGAGGCCTCATTTTAGGAAGGATGTAGATTTACTTGAGCATGTACAGAGAAGGGCAACAAGATTGGTGAGGGGAATGAAGGGATCCTCTTACCAAGAGAGGCTTAAGTTCTCCAAATTGCAGTGACTGGAGACTAGGCACCTGCGCTGTGATCTGATTGAGGTATATAAGGCCTTGAATGGGATGAGCATGCTGAATTCTGATGGGATCCTTCCACTTGTTCAGATTACGAATCTAAGGGGGCATAAATTCAAATTAAGAAAAGACAGATGTAGAATAAATGTGCAGAAATTTGCTTTTAGCCAGCGGCTGGTTAATTGCTGGAACAAACTTCCATCTGTCGTTGTGGAAGTTGATAGGTTGAATAAATTTAAGAAGGAACTGGACAGGCATTTGGAGGCAATGGTGTGATTTTTTTTTTTTTTTGGCTGATGCTGCATAAGCTCATACACTTGCTTTCTTGCATCACATTCCACTACTACTACTACTATTTTATCTTCCTAGATATTTGTGGGTTGGTCACTCACACACGAGCAAGACTTTTTTGGGTTTATCTGCAGATAAAGGAACCAATAGGTGGCATTGATCATGGTGTACTGATGTCGGATTTAATAAGACTACTGTCAGAGGCAAAAGGAAGGGTTTTTTGTTTTGTAAAGAGGACTGCGATGTTCTGACAGTATTTAAACTCTAAATAGTGAGACCAGCTGATGATGTTACCAACAGCAAATTCTAAAAGGGAAGCATTCAAGAAGTAATCTTGGAAGCTACTAGTTTTTTGTCCCAACTAAGAAATACTGTTCAAGGTTTAGGACTAAATGAATGTCAGATGAACTAATGAGACTCATGACAGAGAATAAAAATGCATGGGATGCATATAAATTATCAGGTGACACAGAAGACTATAGATGTAAGCTGGTGTATAATCAAGTCAAAAAGGAGGTTAGGTAAGCAAAGGCAGATTACGAGAAATCTTTGGCAAAGTATGCAAAGAAAAACAGCCAAGAGTCCTTTACTTATGTGAACTCTAGAAGGAAGGTGATGAATCACATTGGTCCACGTGATATTGATGTTTCGACTGTTGAGGACCCTGCTCAGGTAGCTGACAAACTAAATGAGTATTTGGCATCTACATTCACACATGAGGAGTTATTCAGGGAGGGGAATGCCAGAATTTTATCAAACTCTGGCACGGAGCTAAATGATTTTGTAATAACTGACAGCAAAGTGAAGTATAAATTGTTGAAGTTAAACAGAGGAAAGGCACGGTTCTATCCAGTTATATTAAAGGAGGTGGTAAGGAAGTAAACAAACCCTTAGCCATAATAATTATGAGAGTTTCCTTGAACCAGGGGAGGTCCCTCCTGGACTGGAGATATACAAATGTATCTCCAATTCACAAAGGGGGATCACAGGGTGACACAAGCAATTGCAGACCTGTTAGTCTAATTTCTGTTCTGGGGAAATTAATGGAGGCACTGTTAAAGAAGCACTGCAGGATCATCTAGACAAGACTGCAGTTATAGTTCAGACACAGCATGGGTTTGTTGAGGGGAAGTCATGTCTGACCAATTTGATTGGATACTACAGTGAGGTCACAAAGGAACTGGATGCAAAAAATAATTTCGATATCATATACTGGGATTCAGGAAAGCTTTTGATACTGTCGCACATGGAAGACTGCTATACAAATTGGAGCAGTATGGCATTAAGGGCAAGTTTCTGGAATGGATAAAGGAATGGTTGAGTGGGAGATGGCAGAGAGTGGTAAAAATTGAACACTGCTCTACATGGGCTAATGTGATTAGGGGTGTCCCCCAGTGGTCTGTGTTTGGCCCATTGTTGTTTTCTGTATTTATCAATGATATTGGTGAAAGTATATCAGGCTTAATGTCCAAGTTTGCAGATGATATGAAGATGCGCAGGGTTGTAATGACACTAATGACAGAATGCTACTGTGAGCAGGATTTAGAAAAGTTGAGCAGATGGGCTGAGGGGTGGCAACTGAAGTTTAACATTGACAAATGCAAAGTACTGCATATGGGTAGCAGTAACCTCCAGAGAAACGTATATACCAACTGTGTGTGGTTTTACACTCAGGGTGGTAGAGAATGAAAACGACATGGAGTAATTTTGCTGTCAAATATGAAGTTTTCTGAGCAGTGCAGACAGTCTGCAAGAGTAGCTCATGGTGTCTTATCAATGATATACAAGAATTTTGCTAGTAGGGAAAAGGAGTTGATTATCCCTTTATATAAGGCAATGGTTAGGTCACACCTTGAGTACTGTATACAAGTCTGGAGGGGTTCATTTTGGGAAGGATGTAGAGCTGCTGGAATGAGTACATAGAAGGGCAACGAGATTGGTAAATGGAACAAAGGGTTGTTCTTACAAAGGAAGGCTTAAGTTCTGCAAATTGCAGTGTCTGAAGACTAGACACCTGTGAAGCAATCTGATTGAGGTGTATAAGGTCTTGAATGGTTTGAACAAACTCAATGCAGATGCAGTTCTTCATCTTTGCCCAGGTTTGGAGTTAATGGATGGGGGAAATGGGAAGGGTTTTTTTTTTTTTTTTTTTTTTTTAGCTGATACTATATAAGCTTGCTTTCTTGCATCATATGCTTTTGCTAATGCTGTTACCACACAGTTGGTATATTAATCTGTGATAACTGCTAACCTATATGCAGTACCTTAAATTTGTCAATGTTTAAGTTCAATTGCCATTTCTCTGCTCATCTGTCTGATTTTTTTTTTAAAGTCCTTTTTTGCAGTAGCATACCTTGATTAGTGTCATTACCCACATTGCCAACCTTTGTATCATCTACAAACTCAGACATTAAGCCTGATATACCTTCGTAAATATCATTAATAAATACAAAAACAGCAGTGGGCCTGGCATTGAAGCCAGGGGGCTCCACAAATAACATTAGGCCACAAAGCGCATTGTCTTTTGATTACCACTCTGTCTTCTCCCCCTTAACCATTCCTTTATCCATAGCAGTAACTTGCCCTTGTTACCACACTTCTCCAATTTTTACAGCAATCTTTTATCAAAAGCCTTAGTAAAATTTAAATATGTGATGCAAAAATTATTTTTTGCATCCAGTTCCTTTGTTACTGCATTATAGTAACCAGTCAGAGTAGTCACACAAGACTCCCCCTTAACAAATCTATGCTGTGACTGTAGTATAATTGCATTCCTGTGCAGATGGGCCAGCCTTCCTTCTTTAACCAGTGACTCCATTATTTTCCCTTGAACGTTAGTTAGACTAACGTCTGTAATTACTCATGTTACATTTTGACCTTCCTTTGTGAATTAAGGATACATTCTCACATCTTCAGTCCATAGATCTCTTCCCTGAATCCAATGATGCTCTCATAATTATGGGTAAGGGTTAGCTTACCTCCTTTGCTACCTACCTTGATATTAGTGGAATTAATGGAAAAGAAATTGGATAGATTCCCCCCCCCCCCCAGCCAGTGCTATTTTTTGTTTATGTTTAACAATTTCTCTTCCACTTTCCTCTTAGTTACCACAGACTAATTTATTTTCCCGTTGGATTTTCATAAACTTCTGGCATCACCTTCCCTAAAGAATTTCTCATGCCTGAATGTTGATGCAAAATACCTATTCAATTTATAAGTAACTTAAATAAGATCAGCAACAGTTAAACCATCAACATCAAGTGGCCCAATATGGTTCAACCCCTTCCTTTTGCTGTTAATATAAGTACTTTTACTTCTTGTAATCTGCTTTAGCTTTCCTCACTGCCTTTGTGACTTCATTGCAGGCTAGTTTATATCTACCATGAGCAAATATTGATCAATTACTTCTTTGCCAACAATGTTTTAAAGTGTTAACTGGAACAATGCTGATGCAATTCAACAGTATTGCTAAAAGTCTCTTGAGTTAAAAGTTTCTTAACCACTTGCACTTTTTTCTTTGCAACCTTGCAATAAATAAAGAAAGAGTAACAGTTCTTATGTGTGCAAATGCATTGGCCCAACACAGAATTAAGCCTTTAGTAATTGGTAAATACCATCGTCTACATGCCTTGAAGAGAATTATGCATTTGCCAGTGACTTATTATTCCCAAAAAAAAAAAAAAAAAAAATGCTTGGATGGATGCATGGTTCCCTCATCAATTCGTTCCAGCAGTTTCAAAGAATTTAAGTGATGGGGGAAGATTCCAAATTCTAAATGTGTCTTACTTCTTGATAACTGTAGGGCCCATCCTCATGAATCCAAATTAGTTTCTGATTGTGGAAATATTTTTTCCTGTTTTGCCATCCTTATTTACCATCCAATGTCACTTCTCTCAATCAGCCTATGGATCAAGGAGTTATCCAAAATTTTAAATGCCATTATAGAAGTGATTTTATGAAACAAATGATTAGCAAGGATATCTCCATTCTCAACTTTCAAAGGAGGCTTCACAATTAAAGATACAACATATTTTATAACAATTGCTTAGAATACTGTGAAACCCATCTCTTGTGAGGGCATGAAGGTAATTATGGCCAAGTGGTCTGCCAACTTACTATCTGATGAAGATGATATTGATAGTTTTAATGTAAAGTCAAAGCACTGCTCAGAAAACTTTGTCTGACTGCACAAATACCACCCCCCCCCCATGTCTTTTTCATTCTCTACCGCCCTGAGTACCACAGTTTGTACATTTATCTGGAGTTACTGCTACCCATATGCAGTACTTTGCATTTGTCAGTGTTATATTTCAGTTGCCACTTCTCAGCCCTCTGCCCAACTTTTCTAGATCCTGCTGCAGTAGCATACTGTCATTAATAACCCCACCAACCTTTGTATCATCTGCAAACTTCAACATTAAGCCTGATATACCTTCATCACCATCAATAATAAATATGCAAAACAATAATGGGCCCAACACTGAACACTGGGGGACTCCACTAATGACATTAGTTTACAAAGAGCAGTATTGATTGATTACCACACTGTCTTCTCCAACTGAACCAACCTTTATGCATTGTAGCAATTTACCCTTAATGCCATACTGCTCCAGGTTGTACTGTAGTCTTCCATGTGCAACAGTATCAGAAGCTTTCCTGAAATCCAAGCATATGATATAAAAATTAATTTTTGCATCCAGTTTATTTGTGACAAGGTCATAGTATCCAATCAAATTGGTTAGACAAGACTTCTCCTTAGCAACACATGGTGCATCTGAAATATTACTATAGTCTTGTCTAGATGATCCTGCAATGTTTATTTAACCAGTGCCTCCATTAATTTCCCTGGCACAGAAGTTAAACTAACAGGTCTGTAATTATTTGTGTTGCCCTTTGTGAATTGGGGTCACATTTGCACATCTCCAGACCACGGGTACCTCCCCTGAGTCCAAGGAATCTCTCATAATTATGGCTAAGGGTTTGCTTACTTCCTTTGCCACCTCCATTAATATAACTGGATAGATCCCATCCACCCCAGGTTCCTTTCTTATGTTTAACTTCAACAATTTCTCCTCCAACTTGTTCTCAGTTATTACAAAATAATTTAGCTCTCTCTTAGAGCTTAATAAGCTTCTGTTCTCCACTTTCCTACAGAATTCCTAATATGCGAATATAGATGCAAAATACTCATTCATGTTGTCAGCTCTCTGAGCAGGATCATCAAGAGTCAAATCATTGATATCAAGCTGATAAATCTGATTCATACCCTTCTTTCTAGAGTTTACATAAGTAAAGAAGTCTTTGCTGTTTTCTTTGCATCCTTTACCAAAAATTTCTCGTAATCTGCCTTTGCCTGCCTAACCTCCTTTGCGACTTGATTATAAACTAGCTTATTTCTACCATAGGCTTCTGTGTCACCTGATAATGTATATGCATCCCATGCATATTTCTTCTCTGCCACGAGTCTCATTAGTTCATCTGACATCCATTTAGGCCTAAACCTTGAACAGTATTTCTTAATTGGTATGTAAAGCCTAGTAGCTTCCAAGATTACTTCCTTGAAAGCTTCCCATTTAGAATTTGCTGTTGGTAACATCATCAGTTGGTCCCATAGTATAGAATTTAAAAACTGTCCGAGTCCACCGTAGTCACCTTTACAAAAGCAAAACCCCTTTCCTTTACTGCTGATAGTAGTTACATCTTTAAGTAAATCCTATATCAGTACACTGTGATCACTTCCACTTAGTGGTTCCTTTATCTGCAAATTCTTAATGCATGAGTAATTACTGCTAATAATCAGATCAAGAGTATTACTCCCTCTGAAACATGCTGCTGTAGAAAACAATCGCCCTGTAAATCCACAAAGGTCTTCCAGCTAATATCTTGGAAGTTAAAATCCCCCATTATAAGATATTCTGATTTACTGGCCCACTATTTCTTTGCATAGTTGTTCATTGTATTCATCAGAGTCATTGGGCCTCTAATACATTCTTACCCTCATTTTTGCTTTCCCAGTGCTTATTTCATACCAAACGGACTCAACATTGCACTGTCCCCCAATGTGAACTGGATGCACTGTCTTATATTTTATGTTTATTAACTAAAAGTATAACCCATACTCCCTTCCCATCCTGTCTATTCTTTCTGTATACATTGTTCTCCCCAAATTCCAATTCTGCATTCCCTATATCTGTGTGACACAATGTGTCTGAAAACCCAACGATATCTGTGTTTCTTGACCAGCACCACAAATTCTTAAAATTTAATAACAAACTTCTAGCATTGGTGTTCATGCAAGTATACATGCACCTGTTCTCCATCTTAGTTACCCTAACACAGCCCGTGCATTTACTTGTTTCATGAATACTCCCAGCAGTTCTTGAAATCACCACCAACTTGCTTTCCAGGCTGCTGCTTCATTCCAATAGAAGCAGTGCAAGGATTACTTCCACCTCTGCCTGCAGTTACTGTTAATAGTAGTTAGTTGTAGTAGTAGTAGTACAAGAGGCATGTGATGCAAGAAAGCAAAAATGTGAGCTTATGTAGCATCAGCCAAAAAAAAAAACCCGAATTTCACACATCCATTCTCTCTAAACGTTTGTCCAGTTCCTCCTTGAATTTATTTAAGCTATCAACTTCCACAACGACAGATGGAAGTTTCTTCCAGCAATCAACTACCCGCTGGCTAATGGCAAATTTCCGTACATCTATTCTACAACTGTCTTTCCTCAATTTTAATTTATGCCCCCTCAGTTTCATAATTGGAGCTAGCGGAAGAATCACATCAGAATTCAGCATGCTCAACCCATTTAAGGTCTTATACATCTCAATTAAATCACCTTACTGGTGACTAGACTCCAGCCGCTGCAATTAGTGGAACTTAACCCTTTCTTGGTAAGAGGACCCATTTGTTCCCCTCACCACTCTTGTTGCCCTTCTCTGTACTTGTTCTAGCAACTCAACATTCTTCCTAAAATGAGGCTTCCAGACCTGTACTCAAGGCATGGCATGACCATTGCCTTATACAAAGGGATTATCACCTGCTTTTCCCTACTAGCAAAATACTTGTATATCACTGACAGTACTTCATGACCTGCTCTGGCAGCCTGTCTACATTGCTCAGAAAGCTTCATATCTGACTGCACAATTACCCTCAGGTCTTTTTCATTTTCTACCACCTTAAGTGTAGTACCACACAGTTGGTACGTTTCTCTGGGGTTACTTCTACCCATATGCAGTACTTTGCATTTGTCAATGTTAAACTTCAGTTGCCACTTCACAGTTCATACGCCCAACTTTTCTAGATGCTGTTGCAGTATCGCACTGCCATTACTGTCATTAACAAGCCTGATATACCTTCATCAATATCATTGATAAATATACAAAACAACAGTGGACCTAACACCGAACCCTGTGGGACTCAACTAATAACATTAGTCCACGAAGAGCAGCACCCATTGATTACCACCCTCTGTCTTCTCCCACTTAACCATCCTTTTATCCATTGTAGCAACTTACCCTTAATACCATTCTTCTCCAATTTGTACAATACTCTTCCATGCGCAACAGTGTCAAAAGCTTTCCTGAAATCCAAATATATGATATCAAAATTATTTTTTGCATCCAGTTCCTTTGTAACCACATCATAATATCCTATCAAATTTGTCAGACAAGACTTTCCCTTAACAAACCCATGCTGTGTCTGAATTATTGCTGCAGTCTTGTCTAGATGATCCTGTAATGCATCTTTAACCAGTGACTCCATTATTTTACCCGGAACAGAAGTTAAACTAACTGGTCTGTAATTACTCGTGTCACCCTTTGATCCCCCTTTGTGAATTGGGGATACATTTGCACATCTCCAGTCCGTGGGGATATCCCCTGAGTCCAGGGACGCTCTCATAATTATGGCTAAGGGTTTGCTTAGTTGCTTTGCCGCCTCCTTTAATATAACTGGATAGATCCCATCCACCCTAGGTGTCTTTCTTATGTTTAACTTCATCAATTTCTCCTCCACTTTTCTCTCAGTTATTACAAAATCATTAAGCTCCCTCTTAGAGTTTAATAATTTTCTGTCCTTCACTTCCCTAAAGAATTCCTCTTGTGTGAATGTAGATGAAAAATACCCATTCAGATTGTCAGGTATCTGAGCTGGATTATCAATAGTCAAAACCATCGATGTCAAGTGGAACAATCTGATTCATCCCCTTCATTTTAGAGTTTATATAAGTAAAGAAGTCCTTTCTGTTTTTCTTAGTATCCTTTGTCAAAAGATTTTCTAGTAGTCTGCCTTCGCTTGCCTAATCTCCCTGGTGACTTGATTACAGACTAGCTTATATCTACCATTGGCTTTTGTGTCGCCTAATGGTTTATATGCATCCTATGCATTTTTCTTCTCTGCCACAAGTCTCATTGGCGCCTCCGTAGCCAGGTGGGAAGGAGCAGCAGTGGTAGCACACGCTTCTTGATTAGACCGGGGTTCGAGCCCGTCACCACCAAATACGGAGCATGCGGAAAGGTCAGGGAATGACCACCGCACCGGAGCAATATGGCCTTAGTTGCTAATGCTCCTAAAAAACCAAACAACAACAAGTCTCATTAGTTTATCTGACATCCATTTAGGCCTAAATCTTGAACAGTATTTCTTAATCAGTATGAAAAGCCTGGTAGCTTCCACAATTAATTAGTATTATTATTAGTAGTAGTATTAGCAATGGCCACATGGTACAAGGAAGCCTATGGCTTATGCTGTACCTGCCAAAAAAAAATAAAATAAAATAAAAAACTAAATGAAATAAATTAATAATGAGAAGAAAATTTTTAAAAGATAATAATAATAGAACAGGAATAGACAACTATGTGTTTCCCTCCTCCTGTAGGTAATTATCCAGCTGACCTTTGAATTTCCCCAAACTGTCAGCCTCCACCCTCCATGTAGGTAACTTATTTCAGTAATTTATAACTCCATGACTAAAATAATACTTCCTGTAATTCAGTCTAAACATCTCCCCCGTAGCTTGAAATGATGGCCCCCTTGTTCTAGAATCATTTATGGCTGTGAAAATTTCATCCTCATTCATTTTGCTTATGCTTCTCAGAGCCTTAAACACCTCAATCAAGTTTCCTCTAAGGTGCCTAGTTTCCAAGCTCTGAAACCCACATATTTGAAGTCTTTCCTCATATGGAGTCCCTTTTGCCAATCTCAACAGGCAAGTTACCCATCTTCAGAGCAATAAGCACAATGCCTTTCTTTAGGTGTGGTTTCCATACTTGAACACAGTATTCCAAATTTGGTCTAAAAATAGCCTTATATAATAGATTTTGACTTCTGTATCTCTACTAGCAATTGTTCAATAAATCATCAATAGGACACCATGGACCTTCCTTGCAACCAGTCTAAAATGCTCAGAGAACTTCATGTCTGACCGTATCATAACACTGAAGTCCCTTTCTTCCACTACCGGCTTTAGTTCAGCTCCACCAAATGTATAAGTTATTTTGGGGTTATAGCTCCCCACTTGCAATACCTTACACTACTGGATTAAAGCATAGCTGCCATTTCTTTTGACTGTCCCTAAAATTATCTAGGTCACTCTGAAGAAGCTCTGCTTGGCGGTGATCATTAACTACTCTACCAGTCTTTACATCATCCACAAATTTAGACATCATGCCCTTCATTGATGTCATTTATTAAAATCAAAAACAACAGTGGTCCTAATATTGATCCTTGGGGAATCCCACTTCTTATATCAATTCAATCTGAGGAATTTAACCCCAGGGGCTCACATCTGGTGAGTATGGGCTTGGCACACCCAGGGTCCTGAGCTGGATATCATCATTCTTCCCTTTCTTGGTGATTCCCTTCTACTTCTGACTCTCTCTCTTGGAGTAATTCAGATTTTTTTTTTTTTTTTTTTTTTTGGCTGGTGCAGCATAAGCCTCAGGCTTCCTTGCACCATATAGCTAATAATAATACTAATACTAATACTAATAACCATTTATCACAACCCTCTGCCTCCTGCCCTGAAGCCATCCAGCTATCCATCTAAGGATTTTCCGTGTGATTCCAACCTGTTCCAACTTATAAATTAACCGCTCATGTAGGACCGAGTCAGTTGCTTTACCGAAATTCAAATAAACATTGTCAGAATTATTCTGTAAGTCCAACTCTTGAGTGACCCTATCAAAATAGCTAACCAGATTAGTTAAACATGATTTTCCCTTTACAAAACCATGCTGAGTATCCTTCAGAATTCCATTTCTATCTAAATGATCCTGAATAATCCTACCCTTGATCATCGTCTCCGTGATTTTCCCTACTACTGAAGCTAGACTAAACAGCCGGTAATTTCCCATTTCATTCTTAGAACCACCCTTATGTATTGGAGACACAGTGGTACTTTTCTAATCCAACAAAATCACTACTGAGTCCAGTGATGCTCTCAATTAACCTCAATGGTTTAATGCACTCACTTGCCTCCTCCTTTAAGATTATAGGGTATATGCCATCAACCCCAGGAGCCTTACTGGCCTATAGGCTTGAAAGTTTTTTTGTTAAATAAACATGAGAAATTTCAATTTCATTAATTACATATTTTTCAGCTTCACCTCCATAACTTCTCATTGACATGAAGGGTTTTTCTTTTGTAAATATCGATGCAAAATAACTGTTGAGTTCATCTGCAACTTCAGCTGGGGTGTCTAATACTATCCCACATCCATTACATAAGGGTCTGATCAATTCCTTGGATGCTTTCCATTTAGAATTCTCTGTTAACAGCATAGAACTCTCTGTTGTTAGCTATACATATATTCACTCTTTTATGAATATGAGTGATACAACAAAGGGTTTGTATCAGCATGCTCCTGGCTGTATATTCGATACTCACATTGAGCTGCTGAATTCTTCATAGATTGCTGTCTTAAGTTTATGGCTTTAAATAACCCCATAAAATGAAGTCTGGGGATGACCTAAGTGGCCAAAGGTCTTGTGATATGATTCACTCCTCGAAAGCTCTTGCAACATTTCAGTAGTTGAGTGTGTGGTATGATAGGTTGCCCTCTCCTGTTTTCAACTTGATGTCTTTCATTTTCCTCTAGCAGTGCAATAAACTGCATTACAAGACCTTGGTAAACACCAGTGATGACAGATTGTTCAAAACATCAAAAAATCCTTCTTCAAGACATGCCACACCAAACACTGATTTTTTGGTGTTTGAGGTAGCATATTTTGAAAATCCACTCAAAGTGTCTATTTTCAGTACTCCATATTCTCCAGTTTTGATTGTTGACATAGTCACTGTGGGGAAACCATGCTTTGTTATTGAAATAAATTTTATCCGAAATTTAAATTTTAAACATTATCCTGAAACTGAAGTTTGCGCATGTGCATTTGGTATGGAAAAAGTTTGATGTTTTTATACAGCAAAATGAGCTGCACCAAGTTTTATCTCTTTTGGATACTGAGTTTCTGTAGAGATTTGTTTGAAGATTGCAAAATTATTTGTCTGATGTCATCTACAGTGTTGTATAAGAACACACCCGTCTTTCACATTACTTATTCCCAACTGATCAGCATTCATGAAATTTCTTTATCATCTTGAAAATCGAAACTTTGCATAGATGGTTAGCATAAGGGAATTTTCCATTGAAAAATTTAGATATTCACTGTCGGACTTCATTTCCAAGTAAGATTCCACTAAAAAATATGTTACTTGATGGTATACAGCTTGATACCCACCAGTAAGATCCACCAGTAATGATGCATGTGATGTCAAATGCAGATTCTGAAAAGCTGAACAACTGAAATGCAAAAATGTCACTTCCTCCAGTTACATTCCATTGCTGCTCTCTCACTGTTACACCAAGTCATTACTTGATAGCATTGTACTTAATACAAATAACACGATGTACTTTTAAAATGACCACCATGTAGTACATAATAAGAGTCATTTATTAGATCAAATACTAGCACCTGAATCCATTATACCTTTGATGTTAAAACAGTGTCACAGTATTTATCTTGCTAGAGATCTTGGCACAGAAAAAACCATTGCCAGAATTATTACTATTATTAGCCCTATGGTGCAAGGAAGCCTGAGGCTTATGCTGCACCAGCCAAAAAAAAATTCCCGAGTTACCCTGAGAGAGAGAGAGAGAGAGAAAGAAATAGAAAGGAATCACCAAGAAAGAGAAGAATGATGATATCCAGCTGAGGACCCTGAGTTTGCCAAGCCCATACTCGCCAGATGTGAGCCCCTCGGGTGATATGTGATACATTAGCATTAGCATTAGTAGAGGCATTTGATGCAAGAAAGCAAGCTTATGCAGCATCAGCCAAAAGATGCATTGCAGGATCATCTAGACAAGACTGCAGCAATAATTAAGACACAGCATGGGTTTGTTAAGGGAAAGTCTTGTCTGACAAATTTGATAGGATATTATGATGTGTTTACAAAGGAACTGGATGCAAAAAATAATTTTGATATCATATATTTGGATTTCAGGAAAGCTTTTGACACTGTTGCGCATGGAAGACTATTGTACAAATTGGAGCAGAATGGTATTAAGAGTAAGTTGCTACAATGGATAAAAGGATAGTTAAGTGGGAGAAGACAGAGGGTGGTAATCAATGGGTGCTGCTCTTCTTGGACTAATGTTATTAGTGGAGTCCCACAGGGTTCGGTGTTAGGTCCACTGTTGTTTTGTATATTTATCAATGATATTGATGAAGGTATATCAGGCTTAATGTCGAAGTTTGCAGATGATACAAAGGTTGGCAGGGTTGTTAATGACAGTAATGGCAGTGTGCTACTGCAACATGATCTAGATAATTTGGGCAGATGGGCTAAGAAGTGGCAACTGAAGTTTAACGTTGACAAATGCAAAGTACTGCATATGGGTAGAAGTAACCCCAGAGAAACGTACCAGCTGTGTGGTACTACACTTAAGGTGGTAGAAAATGAAAAAGACCTGGGAGTAATTGTGCAGTCAGATATGAAGTTTTCTGAGCAATTCAGACAGGCTGCCAGGGCAGGTCATGGGGTTTTGTCAATGATATTTAGGAATTTTGCTAGCAGGGAAAAGGAGGTGATTGTCCCTCTGTATAAGGCAATGGTCAGGCCATGCCTTGAGTACTGCATACAGGTCTGGAGGCCTCATTTTAGGAAGGATGTAGATTTACTTGAGCGTGTACAGAGAAGGGCAACAAGATTGGTGAGGGGAATGAAGGGATCCAAGAGAGGCTTAAGTTCTGCAAATTGCAGTGGCTGGAGACTAGGCACCTGCGCGGTAATCTGATTGAGGTACATAAGGCCTTGAATGGGTTGAGCACGCTGAATTCTGATGGGATCCTTCCACTTGTTCTGATTACGAACCTGAGGGAGCATAAATTCAAATTAAGAAAAGACAGATGTAGATTAGATGTGTGGAAATTTACCTTTAGCCAGCGGGTGGTTAATTGCTGGAACAAACTTCCATCTGTCGTGGAAGTTGATAGGTTGAATAAATTTAAGGAGGAATTGGACAGGCATTTGGAGGGAATGGTGTGTTTTTTTTTTTTTTTTTTTGGCTGATGCTGCATAAGCTCATACACTTCCTTTCTTGCATCAAATGCCACCACTACTATACTACTACTACTATTTAAACAGACATCATGCCTCAAATTAGAGCAGCAAAGTAATTCTGTGGCTCAGTGGAGAACTGAATGGGCGGCTCTCCTACACATCCCTTTGTATAAGGCAATGGTCAGGCCACAACTTGAGTATTGTGTACAGGTCTGGAGGCCTCATTTTAGGAAGAATGCAGAGTTGCTTGAGTGGGTACAGAGAAGGGCAATACGATTGGTGAGAGCAACAAGGTTGGTGAGGGTCCTATTACCAATAAAGGCTTAACTTCTGCAAATTGCAGCGACTAGAGACTAGGCACCTGCAAATTGTTCTGATTGGGGTGTATAAGGCCTTGAATGGGTTGAGCACGCTGAATTCTGATGGGATCCTTCCACTTGTTCAGATTATGAACCTAAGAGGGCATAAATTCAAATTAAGAAAAGACAGATGTAGAATAGATGTGTGGAAATTTGCCTTTAGCCAGTGGGTGGTTAATTGCTGGAACAAACTTCCATCTGTCGTTGTGGAAGTTGATAGGTTGAATAAATTTAAGGAGGAACTGGACAACTTTTAGAGGGAATGGATGTGTGAATTTTTTTTTTTTTGGCTGATGCTACATAAGCTCATACGCTTGCTTTCTTGCATCACATGCCTCTACTACTACATCACAACCTTACAAAATGTATGTCATGTGAGATATTTGCAGACTATCTAGAATGGGATATGATACAGTCAAGGGCAGAGCTTAGTTTGTGTTCAGTGCAAAGGGTGTAAGGAAATTATGTGCAAACAGAGATTCTAATGGGCATTTATGTTAACTTGAAGAATAAGGTGGACACCATTGAATGAGTTAAAATGGAGGACCCATCAAGCTCTTAGCTGCCCAACTCAATGCCAGAGCTTACACTTGTGCATCAGGCAACACCACAGCAATTCAAAAAGCAGAATTCACTGATCTCACAAGAGGTAGTTATTGTTAGAGAAATGGAAATATATTGTGCAAAAGGGATAAGTGGAGTGAGACCAGGGTATGTCTGCCAGGGATAAAAGTAGATGTGGTAAAGTTGATATGATCTTTTAAGGGAATGAAAGGTTATATTGTATATGTTGGTACTATGATATTAATGATATTAAGAGTAGAAGATCTGAGGACTTATAATTTAACAAATGCATCAGGCTCTCGTTACAATGCGGTTCACTTTACGCTGATTCGCTATAACGCTGTTCTTATATTATAATCCGTATCTGATTATAACGCTGTCACAAATCACTATAACGCTCTTTCACAGTTGCATTTTTGGCATATTTAACGAAATCGTTTCATTTGATGGAGTCGATAGCTTGAAAAATAATAGCAAAACAGCATTAAAACATTTCCCACACCGACTTGAGAAATTTTCCCATGCACAGTGAAAATTTATAATTTAATTGCAGTACAGTGACTTGTTACGTAGTTCCGAGATCAACATTTTAAAAAATGATCAAGTATGTTGCTTATAATATTTGCATTATATGAATTTATCCGAAGTCTAGTCATTACTCAGTACAGTATCAGACATCGTGCATAATGGACAGTTTACTCACACATTGTATCGTAATACAATGTTCAAGTAAACTGTCCAAAGTTAATGCAACCAACACAGTTACATTTTTGAAGAATTAATAATGGCGGATAAGAATGAAAAAGCAACAACGTCTGGACACATTATGAAGACTATAAATGTAAAAAAAGACTTAATTTGAAAATTAAATTAGACGTTTTGAAGCAAATCGATTCTGGTCAAAGACAAGCGGATGTGTGCCATAATTTAGGAATGGCAAGTTTAAATGTAAGAACAATTATAAAAAAAAGAATTTTAGCAGTGGGAAAAACAGCTATTCCACTGCAAGCAACTAGAACTGGGCCGGCTATTAGAATTGAAATGGAGAGACTTTAACTAATTTTATTGAAAAAAATATCCAATGCAGAATTCAGTTAAGTTAAATATTATAAAAATAAATAAATAAAATAAAAGAAAAGAAAGAGAGATTAGCCTATATGATGATCTGAAGAAAACCCGCCTAAAAAAAAAAAAAAAAAAAAAAATTGCGGAACTAGTAAGGGCTGGTTGAATAGAGTTAAAATTCAGGGAGAAGCCGCAAGTGCAGATCAAGGAGCCGAAACTTTCAAAAAAGAACTTGTTAAAATTATTGAAGAGGGGTATTACGTGTTATACTTCTCAACAAGTTTTTAACATAGATGAAGCAAGACTTTTTTGGAAACGAATACCTAAAAGAAGTTTCATATTGAAAGAAGATAAAAAACATGCCAGGTTTCAAAGCGACGAAGGATCAGTTGACTTTACTGTTGGGTGATAATGCTGTGGGGGATTTTAAATTAAAACCCGTTTTAGTTTACCAGGAAGGGGGACAAAGTACAACCCAAAATCGACACATTTTTTATGGTTAAATTCATCATTTAAATTAAATCAATTAAAATCAATTAAATTCATGATTTTAATTGGAATTTTAAGTTTAATTTTGATACGTAAGTAGTTACCACATAATTATATACGTATGTAATGCAGAATATTTTATATGTACAAATATTTGATTATTAAATATTTTGACTGACATTTGTGCACCTTTTCACTACCGTTTATTATTGATTAGGAAATATCCTATGGTACCGACAGCAACTCACAAATACATATGTTACCTTATGGGAATGCGGTGCCGGCTTAGCGCGGATTCACTTACTACTCTGTTTTTCCTGAACGAATTATCAGCATTAAGCGGGGGTCTCCTGTACAAAGCAATATTGGAAAAAAGTCACAAGTTTGGATTAAATTTGAAAGCGTCAGTCAATTCACCCCTGAAGCGACTGCCCTTTTGTCTCTATCATTTCTGTTCTTTTCTATCTATCACGATTAGCACCAAGTCACTTTATTATAGAACAAACAGTAAGGAAAATTTGTTACAGGTTGCTCAAACATTATAGAATATGACTAAATATACCCAGGAATTAAGATCAGCTGCTGTTTAATACTAAATAAGAATAATTGCCCTGGTTCAGCCAATGAAACAGCAAGAAGGACATACAGCATTTTTTAATTACAGAAAAAAATTATCTGTAAATTATCTTATAAATCATGTTTCTGCCTAACTAATAGAACAAAAATGTGATTTGTAAGGTACTTTATGAGTAACAATAGCATATTATTATTAATATTATTATTCTCTACATGCCATCTCCAAAAGGAATTGGTATCCAGCAAATACCAAGTTTCTTTGTCCTTAACACCATAATCTTGCCCTCCAGTGCATTTTGTGGTATTTCATATTTTTTTTCTCTCAAAATGGAAAGAAATATTATGGATCCACAGTGTGTCAATTTTCTCTTCTGTATTGTCTTTTTAGTAATCTCTCTATCTTTGCCATTTGTACAACTCTTTCATTTTACTCATTATGTTTTCAGCCGATTCTCGTGATTTTCTGTAGGCACCACATCTGAAATGTCTCTAGTCTTTACTTTGTTAATTGCCCATATTTCTCCTCCATATAGCAATAAAGGGCCAGTATAATTTTCTAAAGGCCTGAATTAATCATGATTCAGCTGTTACTCGTGCACAGAATTTTTCTCATCTGAATGAATTTGTTTTTGCTTTTGATCAAATTTCTTTAGTTTGATTGTTGCTGAGTAGAATGAGTATTAGTATCAGCTGCATAATGCAAGGAAGCTACAGCCATTTTGCTGCACCACACAGTAATAATAATAAAATAATTATATATATTTACATGTATACACTGTGCTGCCACTTTATTAGGTATACCTACCTAGTAGCGTGTTGAGCCTCCTTTAGCCTTCAAAACAGCCTGAATTCGTCTAGGCATGGATTGAACAAGATGCTGAAAACGTTGTGCAGGAATGGAGTACCATGCAGACATGAGTGTGTCACGCAGTTCCTTGAGATTCGGCGGAGGTGTAGGCCTGCAGCTAACAGCTCTTTCCAGCTCATCCCAAAGATGTTCAATAGGATTGAGATCTGCAGACTGAGCAGGCCACTGCAGCAAAGAAAAGTCATTGTCATGTTCCTGGAACCATTCCGTAGTGATTCGGGCTTTGTGCACCGGCGCATTATCCTGCTGGAAGTAACCATCTGACTGAGGATAAACTGTCAACACGAACAGATGCACTTGGTCAGCAACGATGTTTAGGTACGATGCGGCATTCAAGTCACATGAATCTATGGGTATTAGTGGACCCAACGTGTGCCAAGAAAGCATTCCCCATGCCATAACACTGCCCCCACCACCTTGTGCAGTAGTCGTCAGACATGACGATTCCATGGATTCGTGTTGTTTTCGCCAAATTCTGAGCCTCCCATCAACATGATGCACCAGGAACTTTGACTCGTCAGACCAAGCACCTGTTTTGCAATCCTTGATAGTCCAGTGCTGATGTTGCCGTGCCCACAGGAGGCATGCTCTCTTGTTTTTCATTGATAACAAAGGTACGCAGTTCCTCCGTAGCCAGGTGGGCAGGAGCAGCAGTGCATAGCACACGCTTCTTGATTAGACCGGGATTCGAGCCCGTGACCACCAAATACAAAGGATGCGGAAAGGTCAGGGAATGACCACCGCATATCCATGGAGCAATATGGCCTTAGTTGCTAATGCTCCTAAAAACCAAAATAACAATAACAACAAAGGTACACTATTTGGATGTCGGCTGTTGTAGCCCATTCGCGACAAAGTGCGACTAGTTGTCCGTTGCAATATTTTGTTCTGGGTACCAAGGTTGTATTCTGACGTGATGTGTGACATTGTGGCCCATCTGTTTGCTTGCACAATTCTAGCCATCCTCCTCTGACCTCTCTCACCAACAAGTGATTTTCTTCCACAGGAGTGCCGTTGAGAGGATGTTTTCTGTTCGTTGCACCATTCTCTATACGCCCTTGAAACTGGTGCATGAAATGTTCAGGAGAACTGCCGTTTCAGAGATGCTCTGCCCAGCACTACCATGCCACATTCGAAGTCTGTTAGATCACTCCTTTTCCCCATTCTTGCTACAGTTTGTACACTTAACTGATACTAGAAAGGTTGTTCCACTGCATTTATATCCACAACTGTGGTCATGTGACTTGCAACGTTGTGGAGCACACCATTTGTGTGCACAGCTGGGGTGTACTTAATAAGGTGACAGTGCAGTGTATATATAATAAAAAATAAAATAAATAATAATTGCAAGATGATTCAGTAAGGAAAATATAGACAATTTAATTTAGGCCAAAAGCCTCAAGCTATGAAGGCTATAAAAAAGTCGTACATGTTGAGCATAGCCTCTTTCTGTACATAGCTTTTATCAAACTGAGTTTGCTGAAGTCTATGTACAGAAAGAGGCCATACCCAACGTTGTTCAGTGACTTTTTATAGTTTACTTTTCATAGCTTGAGGCTTTTACTCTCAATCCAATTATCCATTTTAATATTAATTAATAGCACAGAACAACATACAAATATGATTACTAATTCAGTTTCTCAGATAAGCTATTGATTTACAACTCTGAAAATTTCATTGGTTGGAACTGAGTTTGGAAATATTCATTAAAGATGATGTTGAAAGAAAAGAAAGAAATCTGGTGGTTTAGAAAACAGTAATCTGATCCTGACTTGTTTGGAAGTAACTTTTATTTTGAAAGAGGCATTCAGGATCAATCTGCAGTACATCAAGATCTCTCAGTAACCAGAAGAGAAAGTGATTATCAAACCTCCATAACCTCCTAATTAATGGTACAAATTTTGGTTGGATTCTAGCAACTGGAGAGGGAACCTGCCATCCAAGAATTGGCCAAGCAGTTGACATGCTATTAAATAACCTGCCAAACTGTGCAAGATTTGCTTTAATAAAAGAGTTCTTTAGATTTGAATATTTAATGTATTCGGTCATCCGCAATTTTAATTGAACCTTCTCAGACCAGTCTTAAAGAAAACCCTGTTCAAAAACCTATGCCCCAACACCTAAATTTTTCAAAGTGAGATTTAGCAGTTCCTGCTCAATTGGAGGAGAAGCATAAATGTAGCAAATGTAGAAGTGCAAATGGGCTAATATCATCAAATGTAGAGTTAATGTCCAGATTTACAAAGTAAATTTGCTGTTTGTTCTTGAGAGCATTTATAATGTGAAAGTTAGTAAGGAGATGATAAATCCTTTGCAGTCCAATGTTGTATATCACACACTATACAAGAATTGACCAAGCAGTTGACATGCTATTAAATAACTTACCAAACTGTGCAAAATTTGTTTTAATAACAGACTTCTTTAGAGTTGAATATTTTAACTATTTAGTCATCAGCAATTTTAATTGAATCTTCTCAAATCAATTTCTCTTCCTTTCCAATATTGCATCAGATGTACCTTTCTGTTTTGCTAGTTATATAGCTTGTTTTCTCACTCTTCTGGTAAACAATTTGACAAACTAATTGAATGTTTACATTCAATTGTTAACTGCTGGTGGCTATAGTTTTTCTTCATTTTTAGTGTTCTCTATGTATTTACTCTCTGCTAGAAACGGTGTTTAGTCGTGGTGTCAACATCTTGTAACAGCCTTTCTGATGAAGAAATTGTGAAATTGTTAGAACTTTCTTTTCAGAATTTTATTTTACTTTTGTGCAGTAGTGAGGATGATAGTATTTTCAATCCTGACGATATGCCTTACAGCAGTGATTGAAGAAATTGATGTAGAAAATTGGAGACCAAGCAAGGTAAATGATGTTTCAAACATTCTGTTTCGAAATGTGGATTTTGTTTGAGTAATTCAAGTATTCCCAAAACTGAATTTGAATATTTTCAGCTGTTTTTTTACCAATTCTTTGTTTGAAGAAAGTTTGAATGAAACTATGCCAATGAAACTCTTTCAAATAAGTTACTTCCTGATTGTTCCATACAGTGCTACTGGGTTTCAGTTTCAATAAATGAACTAAAGGCTTTAGTTCATTTATTTGAATTTTCTTGTTTGCTCACAAAGAAAAAGAAAGACTATGCAGTATGTACTGACATAATGGAAGAAAACAGTTTGGTATTGTGAGACATGCTCCAGAAAAACCAGGATTGCATCCTTGTGAATGTTCCAAGAAATGCCCACACTAAAATCATATAAATAACAAATATTTAAAGTGTTTGAAACATTTTTTAAATGTTTTATCAGTAGCTTTTATATAATAACTCATGTAAACTCAAAAATAAATAATGTTTGGAGAGCTCATATTTTTTTTTTTTTATGCTGCACTGAACAGGAAGACATCACAAATAATAATGTTGTACTGCAAAGGGTTAAAGTTGGTAGATTTTACTGCAACTCCAATACCTGTTTGCTCAATGTAAGGTGGAATTAGCTGTAAAACTAGGGTATGAAGTAAGAATCTCTTATAGACCTATAGGATGAATTGGAGGTGGATGTATGTCCTTAGTGCTACTGGATGCTTTGCATTTTGGCAAGGGGTAGAGTTCATCGCAAGGCTGTTCAGTAGGGAAGAAGTTAGAATTCATCTGGGCATTAAAGAAGAAAGTAAGGAAATCAATAATTAGCAGTTTTAAACTAATTAATGAAATTTCATCATGACCAGCAGTACAAATGGATGAAAGAGCATATATCCCATTTTTTACATGTTCTCTGAAAAAAAGTAGAAATAATTGAAGGAACTACAGCAGGCCCCCGTTATAACACGGTTCGCTTTACGCTGATTCGCTATAACGCTGTTCTTACATTATAACCGGTATCTGACTATAACGCTGTCAAAACTCACTGTAACGCTATTTTACTAGCATACAGATTGAATTTTTGGCAAATCCGTCTTCAGTCCAGTCTGTTTTGAGCCTTTTTTTTTTTTTTTTTTTTTTTTTGGCAAAAGGAGAAAATAGCCACCATGAAATTAACTACAGTAATTATTTTTTATAATTTCTACTCTATGTACAAAATTGAAACTTTCAATATGCTCTTATTTTCTTGGTGTGGATAGTTTCAAGGGAGAAATTCTGTTTTTAGTACTCAAGATGAAAAAATTTACCATCCAGTGTCATATGTTGTTACGAAGTCTGCATTTTCTGTTCTGACCTGTAATAGAAAGATACTAAAAATAGATCTACTCCCTATCTCTTCTTTTGTTTCACTGTGGGAACTATAACTTGCGAAATGTTTTTCACACAATCAATCCCATGAGTGCTAAATGCGGTGCTGTTTCTTGTACAGTATTCTCTTGTCTTCTGAACTCCTCTGACCTTGTGGTTACCCGAAGTACATAAAATTTGTTTGTTTTACTGTTTTGGAAATTCCATAAACATTCTCCATGAGTCACACCATAATTGATCTACAGTACTTTTCCTGCAATAAACAACCATTTGATTTTACTGCACGGTAAAATCAAATGGTTGCAAATGTAGAATAGGTAAAATCGAACTTTTCAGATAAATAAAACATTTGTCACCGTCTTCAGCTCACTTGCCAGAGGAATTCTAGATATCATTCAGTGCATACAGTGTTAGACATACAGACAGTTTACTGTACTCGAACATCGTATCACAATCAGTGCAACGCAGTTACATTTGCAGAGAGTTATGGCGGATAAGAATGAAAAAGCAACAATGTCTGGACACGGTGCAAAGATTGGAAAGGTAAGAAAAACATTGAGTTTGAAAATTAAATTAGACGTTTTGAAGAGAATTGATTCCGGTCAAAGACAAGTGGATGTGTGCAATAATTTAGGACTGGCAGATTCAACTGTAAGAACAATCATAAAAAATAAAGAATCAATTTTAGTAGCTGGAAAAACAGCTGTTCCCCTGCAGGCAACTAAATTGACCAGGGCTAGGCCGGCTATTATGATTGAAATGGAGAAACTTCTACATAATTTTATTGAAGACAACATTCAACGTAGAATTCCTTTAAGTTCAATTATTATTAAAGAAAAAGCGAAGAGCCTATATGAAGATTTAAAGGAAGCTCACCCCGAAAAAAATGTGGAACCATTTAACGCTAGTAAGGGCTGGTTTGATAGATTTAGAAAGCGCTATAACCTGCACAACGTAGCAATACAGGGAGAAGCTGCAAGTGCAGATCAACAAGGAGCCGAAACTTTCAAAAAAGAATTTGTTAAAATTATTGAAGAGGGATGTTATACTGCTCAACAAGTTTTTAACATAGATGAAACAGGTCTTTTTTGGAAACGAATGCCTAAAAGAAGTTTCATATCGAAAGAAGAAAAAAACATGCCAGGCTTCAAAGCGGCAAAGGATCGGTTAACTTTGTTGTTGGGTGGTAACGCTGCGGGGGATTTTAAATTAAAACCCCTTTTAGTTTACCATTCCGAAAATCCAAGGGCTCTTAAAGGTTTAGCTAAATCAAACCTACCTGTAATCTGGAAGGCTAATAAAAAAGCTTGGGTAACCAGGCCGCTTTTCATCGATTGGTATGCTGAGTTCTTCTGTCCTGCAGTGGAAAAATATTGTGCAAAAAATAACATTGGTTATAAAGCTATTCTAATCGTGGACAATGCGCCAGGACACCCAAGCAGAGAGAGCTTAGAAGACTTGAACAATCACATAAAAGTTTTTTACATGCCTCCAAACACTACGTCTCTGATCCAACCAATGGACCAAGGAGTAATTGCAACATTTAAAGCGTACTACATAAGGAACACCTTTTCCCAAGCTATTAAAGCCATCAACACTGAAAATGTACCGAGCTTAAAGGAGTTTTGGAAATCCTATAACATTAAAACCGCCATCTACAACATTTCAAGTGCCTGGGATGAAGTGACTCAGAAAACCATGAATGGAGTGTGGAGGAAAGTTTGGAAAAATTGCATAAAGCATTCCCAGGAACCTGATGATTCCGTTGAAAATGTTAAAACACAAATTGTTGAGCTCGGAAAAGAAGCAGGATTACACGAAATTAACGAAGACGTCGTACAAGAGATGATCGACAACGACAGGGATGGCCTCTCTAATGAAGAACTAATGGAAATTATAAAAGAACAAGAGCTTGCTATTGAGGGAGATGATGATCAAGATACTATAGATGAAGAACCGATGAAGTCGCTGACTGCAAAAGGACTTAGTGAAGCTTTTGAACACTTCGAAAAAATGTGTGATTATTTCCGGGAGAATGACCCTGACATGGAACGAAGTGCCAAGGTAATAAGAAATTTGAAGAAAGAAATGAATCCCTACATGATGTTGTACAATGAGAGGAAGAGGGCCAAAGCACAACCCAAAATTGACACATTTTTCAGTCCAAAGATACATATATAGTATGAATCAGAGCTGTAATACTCAATATGTTCTACGTTGATAATAATATTAGTAAATGAATAAGAGGAGTTTACCTCAATATAGTACGTGGATTCAAAATCGTTTTGAATATTTTCGTTAGATTCTTTTAATTGCGTTAATTTGAATTTTAATTGTTTTGAATTGATTTTGAATTGTGTTAAATTGATTATTTAATTATTTATATTTTACTTTAATTATTTATATTTTACTTTAATGTACCGGTAAGTTGTCGATTTTTTCGTTTTTTCCGTTTTAATTTCTGGAGGGTATCATACGGAAGTGTTCCACGTACTATATTGAGGTAAACTCCTCTTATTAATTTACTAATAGTCCAAAGATACGAAAACTCGAGAGCACAGGGCCATCGAATTAATAAATTCATGATTTTCGTTAGTTAATTACCTCATAATTATGTGTATATAATGTAGAATATTTTATATGTACAAAATTTTGAATATTAAATATTTTTAATCGACATCGGCCATATTTTCACTACCATTTATTATTGATTAGAAAATATCCTATGGAATAGACCGCAACTCACAAATACATATGTTACCTTATGGGAATATGGCGCTCGCTTAGCGCGGATTCACTTAGCGCTCTGTTTTCCCGGAACGAACTATCAGCGTTAAGCGGGGGTCACCTGTAATTGGAAGAGGCATTTTTGTCAAGCTTGAGATTTTTGGGCTCCTATCTTTAAAATGAGGCACATATTCAAGGCACAAGTTCAAATAAAATGATGGAAGAAGGTGGACTTTAAGTTTCAAATAAATTTTGCTGAGTCTTAATTTTTCAGTTATCAGCTTTTTAATTTCTGCTTTCTTTAAGCTATTGAATTTAGATCTTGCAAAGGCATGAAGGTTATCTGAATTCATATTAATTACTGACATCACCCAAGCCTCCATCCTTCCATATCCCTCTGTCCCCTAATTTTAACATATTCAGAGCATACATTAAAATTTGGGGATGGAGTGATTTTAATGCCAATAAAATCAAGAAATGCAGAGCATACATTAAAATTAAGAGATGGTAGGATATAAATGCTGCCAGTGAGATCAAGAAAAATATGCATTAACTTAATTCTTACATGACAAGCCTCAAATGACTTGGATGTATAAAGACAATGTGTTTGTAATACAAGTGTGTAAGTTACCATAAAGTGATCTTTGATAAAGATGAAAACTCCACTGTTCTTATGACTTGAGCAGAAAAAGGCACTATATCCTGCTAACCTTGTTATGATAAAGTCATGTTAGTAATATAGAGATCCATAATTTAGGTAGCAGAAGAAAATTGTAAGTACCTGAGAAAGAGTCAAGAAACCTCCACTGTTCCTTGAACTTCTGTTACTTTATATAAACAGAATAAAGAAGCAAACACCATTGGATAATGGATTTTGTTTTAATACATATAATTGTTGCAAGAACAAAACCTTCAGTTTCTAAAAAATATATTGACACTAGAGAAAAACCAGTGACTCTTGAATTCATCACACGAACTACATATAAGAAACAGTTAAATATAAATAAAATTTTTGTTGCATAGTGTAAAATGCTTTACGGTGAGTTCATTAGATTTCTTCAGTGTGATTGCCAGATTATAAAATAAAATAAACAATCTGCATATTTCCCTCCTCGTGTAATAATTATCTATGTATGCATTTATATATACGTTTTGAAAGTTCTTTCAGTGTATTATCAAAAATTGCATCTATATATATGTACAGATTCCCTTAACTCTATAGAGACATGCTACCAGCTATTAACTGTGTTTCTAGCAATAGTAGCCATTTTTTTATATTTACAATAGTTTCAAAAATCAGCATACGAAGATGTGCACTTTCAGCAAGATTTAAGGCAATGTGGGCTTACTACTACATAAGCAGAAATTAAAAAAAAATTGTTGGTGCTTTGGCTCTGATCCAGAAGTTAATGAAACTGAATACATATGTAAATGTAAAGGATATTATGACAAAAAAAATAATTAAGTAATGATGAATTTTTATTTTTTATATGTTATTTATTTATTTTTTTACAGAATTTTTATTTTATTTTTTATAATAATCCTGTTCTAATGTTTGTCTATAAAGTCAAAATAGGAAAAAAAAATTTAAAAGCATTTATATACACAGTTTCCAGTTTTTACAAACTTCTAAATTCCTGGGAAAAACTCACTCCAGGTTTTGTCCATATTGTCTAGAAACCCACTCACAAAAGATGTGTGCCAATTTTTTTTTTTTTCAGTAAAGCTGCCTATTAGTAAAGAAAAGTACAGTAAAGAAATAAAATTACAGTTAAACTAAGTTCCTTAAGTTGTAATCGTTTTCCAATATGTTGCTGTCAAAACTATGATACACATGTTTTATTTCACTTCTTTAACTGTGAAGGTGTATTATTTTAGTAATTTTATCACATTAAAAGAATATCAGTATATTTTGATTACATTTTGATTTTTAAAAATGTTTTCAGAAAGGGAATCCTTGAAACATGTAGAAAGTTCAAAAGTCTCTTTTATGAATCATCAGAAAGAGCAAGACAGATTATTGCTTTTGCGAAAACACTTCGTAAAGTAGGTGTTTTTGACTATATTTCTAGAAGTGAAATATTCTGTTATTTTTAACAGAAAATGTAAAAAAAAAAAAAAAAAAAAAACTATTAAAATTTGAAATTTCTCTTTCAAATAATATAATAAAAACCTATTAAATATGGAAATGGAGTTATTACTCCTCCCTCCCCTCCATGAAAAATAATAGTATTGAATACCAGATTATTAAAATGTACAGTTAGCACTTACCAACCCCTCAAATCCCATTTCCAATAGAATACTGATCTATTTTTATTAGTCGTAACAGAATTGAATTATAATACTATGGACCTGATTTTAGTATGTATTCCTCTTCCAGAATGAAAATCCTGTGCCATAATTGGATTTGTCAATTCAGACTTTCAGGCAATATTTTAGGATGTTCTACAGTAGTTCACTTAGGTTTAAGTTAACGACTTTGAGTTGGTCATAGCAAATTTGTAGCATTGTCCTCTTTGAACCAAATGGCAGAGTCTTTTTGTCATACTTTTAGAAATTTGTTCATGCCATAGTATCACATCAAAGCTGATAATAGTAGTACCAGTAGTGGCAGATGATGCAAGAAAGCAAGCTTGTATAGCATCAGCCAAACAAAACTACACGCTTCACCCATCCATACCTTCCAAGAATTTGTCTAGTTCTTCCTTGAATTTATTCAAACCATCCACTTCCACAACAACAACAGATGGAAGATAGTTACAATAATCAACCACTTGCTGGCTGAAGGCAAATTTCCACATATCTATCATTCAACCATCCTTCTTTGATTTAAATTTATGCTCCCTCATGTGTGTAGTCACAGCAAGAGGATGAATACCATTCACATTCAGCATACTCAATCCATTCAAGACCTTAAACACTGCAATCAGATCACCCCGCAGGTGCCTACTCTCCAGACGCTGCAATTTGCCGAATTGAAGCCTTTCTAGGTAATAGCACCTTTTTTGTTCCCTTGAAAAATCTGGTTGCTCTTCTCTGCACTTGTTCCAACAGATCATCCTTCCTAAAGTGAAGCCTCCAGACCTGTATACAATACTCAAGGTGTGGCATAACCATATCCTTGTACTAAGGGATAATCACCTCCTTATACCTGGTAGCAAAGTATCTGTATATCATTTTATCAAAACCCCATAAGCTGTCCTGGCAGCATATCTGCACTGCATAGAGAATTTCATATCTAACTGCACAATTACTGCCAAGTCATTTTTAATTTGCCACTACCATGAGTTTAGTACTACACAGTTGGTACGTTACTCTGGGGTTACTGTTTATGAGATACTTTGCATTTGTCAATGTTAAACTTCAACTGCCATTTCTCAGCCCATCAACCCAGTTTTTCTCGATCTTGTTGCAGTTGCTCACTCTGATTACTGTCATTAATCACCCTGCCAATTTTTGTATCATCTGCAAACTTAGATATTAAGCCTGATATGCCTTCATCAATATCATTAATAAATATTGAAAAGAACAATGGGCTCAGAACTGAACCCTGGGGAACTCCACTAATAACATTATACACGAGGTGCAGTGTCCATTGATAACCACGCTCTGTCTTCCAATTAACCATCCCTTTATCCATAGCAGTAACTTGCCTCTAATGCCACATTGCTGCAGTTTATACAGAAGTCTTTTTTTTATATGCAACAATATCAAAAGTCTTCCTGAAATCCAAGTGGTATGATATCAAAATTATTTTTTGCTTCCAGTTCCTTGGTCATGACATCATAGTAACCTATCAGATTGGTTAGACAAGGCCACTCTTAACAAATCCCTTCTGTGATTACAGTATAATTGCATTCCTGTCCAGATGGTCCTGCATTACTTCTTTAAACAGTGACTCCTTATTTTCCCTGAACAGATGTTAAGCTAACAGGTCTGTAATTACTCATGTCCCCTTTTGAAACCCCCTTTATGAATTGGGGATACATTTGCACATCTCCAGTCCATAAGGACCTCCAGTGAATCTAAGGATGCTCTCATAATTATGGCTAAGGGTTTGCTTACCTCCTCTGCTTGCTTCCCTTAATATGATTCATAGATCCCATCCATCCCAGTTTGACTTGTTTGTGTTTACATTCAACAATTTCTCTTCCCCTCTCCTTTCAGTTATCACAAAATTATTTAGCTATCTGTTAGCATTTGATAAACTTCTAGCATCGCCTTATCTAAAGAATTCCTCATGTGTGAATGTGGATGCAAAATACCTATTCAGTTTGTCAGCAACCTGACCATGGTCATCAACAGTTAACCCATTAACATTGAGTGGCCCAATGTGGTTCAGCCCCTTCTTTCTATTCTTAAACTAAACACAGAAGTCTTTGCTACTTTTCTTTGCATTTTTTACCAGAGATATCTCATAGTCTGCCTTAGCTTGCCTATCCTCTTTTGTGACTTGATTACAGACTGATTTATGTGTGCCATAGGCTTCTGTATTACCTGAAAATTTATATGCATCCCATGCAATTTTCTTCTCTACCACGTGCCTCAGTAGTTCATCTGACCTCCATTTAGGTCTAAGCCTTGAACAGTATTTCTTCTTTGGTATGAAAATCCTAGTAGCAGAAATCACAGAAAATCCTTCTGTGATTACTTCCCTGACTGCTTCCTAATTAGATTTTGCTGTTGGTAGCGTCATCAGTTTGTCCCACTGCTTAGAATTTAAAAACTGTGTGAGACCACTGTATTCACCCTTGTGAAAGCAAAAGCCTTTTCCTTTACCATCTACAGTAGATGCCTTTAATTAAATTCTACATTAGTACACTGTGGTCTCTGCAGCACATTGGGTCTTTTATGTGCAGATTCTTAATGCATGTAGAATCACTTCTGAAAACCATATCAAGAGTATGCTTCCTCTTATTGCCTCTCTAACATGCTACTTTAGAAAACAGACATCCAAGAAATCTAAGAAGTCTTACTGTTGTGTGAGTAACCAACCTACAAATTCCAGTAAACATCTGGAAAGTTAAAATCCTCCATTATAAGACATTCTGATTTACTGGCCTACTCTATTTCTCTATACAGCTTTTCATTGTACTCATTAGAATCATTAGTCGTATTGTTGAAATCCTCATCTGAAGACTTCATCCGAAAAAAAGCATCAAGCTTCTTGAAAGGGTCCAAAGATGGGCAACTCAAATGGTGAGATCGTCAGAAGGATGACAGTATGAGGAAAGACTGAGATTATTTGGGCTACAGAGGTTGGCAACCAGGCACCTCAGAGGTGGCCTTATTGACTTTTATTATAAGGCTATGAGAGGCATTAGTGAAATGAATGAAGGTGGAATTCTAACTGTTCTAAACAATTCCAGAACAAGGGGTGGTCGTAAATTCAAATTACACGGCTTGAGGTTTAGATTAGATTGTAGGGATTTCTTTTAGCTGCGAGTCATTGAATACTGGTACAAGTTGCCCTCACAAATTGCTAAGGCTGACAGTTTCAGCAAATTCAATTGTTAACTGGATATTTACCTATGTGAGGAAGGAAGCATATCATTTTTGTTTTCTTATCTACCTTTTTTTTTCTTTTTTTTTTCCTCAGTCATTGGTGCCACAGCTGTCTTTCCTTCTTTTACAGTCTCCATATCACTACTGGTTGAATATAGCAGTTATACTGCAGATATATATACAATCAAATTTGCCTTAGAGGATATTAACACTTTCCATAATGCTAGCAGTGTAATATGCACTGATTCCATGAGTGCAGTGTCTGCTTTAGGCAATCAATTTTCAATATTGCTTCCCATCAAAAAAAAAATTCATTTCCTGTTTAAACCGACCGTCCATGAAGTAGGAATCATTCAGTGAAATTTTGCTGGATCCCAGGGCATTCTGGTATCGTAAGTAATGAGAGAGCAGATCAGGCAGCCAAACAACCAAACAGTACAATACCAGAAAATTACCAAATATTGTATAGAGATTATTTGAGGCATATAAAAAAAGTCTGTACATTTCAGTGGTCAGAAATATGGAAGTCACAAAGGAATAACAAATTGCTCCAAATCAAAGACCCAGCAGTGTGGATTGCCAGCTTCAGACAAAATAGACAGGAAGAAGTTGTACTAGTAAGACTATGTATAGGACATCTGCACTTAACCCATATGTTTCTACTCATAGGGGATGGTCCACCTCAGTGCACACATTGTACATTGCCACTTACACTGATAAGCCAAAACATTATGACCAGCGAGTTGTTATGCAAATCGAAACAACTGCTGGTTAACTATGGCACGTGCGCAGGTTGGGACATGGTATAAAAATCACCTGATACTGAGCTCCATTAATCAGTTTTACTCTTGTTCTTCAGATGGGAAAGGCAGCGGACTTAAGCGAGTTTGACAAAGGCCAAATTGTAATGGCCAGACAACCGGGTCAGAGCATATCTGAAATGACACAGCTGGTGGGATGCTCACAGTCAGCCGTGGTTAGTACCTACTGAAATTGGTCCAAGGAGGGGAAACCCACGAACCTCCAGCTAGGTATTAGACAGCCACGGCTCATCAATGCTCAAGGTGAGCAAAGACTCTCCCGGATGGCACGTGGCAACAGAAGGCTGACTGTGGCCAACTTGCCAGTAATTGGACTGCTGGTGATGGGAGTAATATGCCACAACACAGTAAATCGAACCCTGCTGAAAATGGGGCTGCATAGCCGCAGGCCGCTCTGAGTGCCCATGCTAACCACGGTTCACCGGTGACAGCACTTACAATGGGCACACAAGTATTGAAACTGGGCCTTGGGTGATTGGAAGAAGGTCATCAGGTCCGATGAATCACGTTTCCTGTTGCGCTATGTGGACGGCTGGGTACGTGCATATCATTTACCTGGGGAAGTGATGGTACCTGGATGCGCTGTCAGACGAAAAGAAGCCATTGGCTGCGGTGTCACGCTTTGGCTGATGTTCTGCTGGGATACCCTGGGTACAGTCTTCCATGTGCCGGGCACTCTGATGTCTACCACCTACCTAAACATCATTGCTGACTAGGTACACCCTTTCATGGCAACGGTCTTCCCCTCTGGCAGTGCTGTCTTTCAGCAGGATAATGCGCCATGCCACACCGCTCGGATTGTTCGAGACTAGGTCGTAGAACATGAGGAAGACTTCCAGGTATTGTCCTCGCCTCCAAATTCCCCAGACATCAATCCCATCGAGCATCTGTGGTGGCGTCTCCGTAGCCAGGTGGGAAGGAGCAGCAGTGCGTAGCACACGCTTCTTGATTAGACCGGGGTTCGAGCCCGTCACCACCAAATACGAAGGATGTGGAAAGGTCAAGGGAATGACCACCGCATATTCCCGGAGCAATATGGCCTTAGTTGCTAATGCTCCTAAAAACCAAACAAATAATAATAATAAGCA